>NC_035163.2:5399878-5699878 GCF_001659605.2 Manihot esculenta
AAAAAATTATCATTTATGTTTTATATTATTAATTTATTAAAATATAAATAAAAGCATATATAATATTTTTACTTATAAAAATAATAAATATAACTTAGTTTTATAAGTAAAATAATGACTATAAATTAAATATTATTAATAAAATTATACAGTAGCATATAAATAACATTTTATTTATATATTAATTAATAAAAATTCAATAATTTTTTTTAACTAAAAAATAAACTAATTAATAATCGATCACAAAAATTTTTTTCTTAAATATTATTTGATAAATATATAAACTTAAATTTATTTTTATAAAATAATTGAATTTATAGTCAAATAACGCAATTTTGCAATTTTGCACGTGGGACCCAATCTAATAGAGACAACGAAAGACGAAGTTCCAGTCCAGTTCAAAAGGCCAAATTCGGCCCATGGCAATTTAGACAAGAGGAACCCAAACCAGAATCGTGGCAGAATCATCAGCATATGTTAATTTCCACCGTTTTTCTTAGTTTAAACAGATTTTCCTCCGTAATTCTCTGATTCTTTTTCTTCGTTGCTCTCCTCCATTCTCACTCCACCCGCTCACAATTGAGTCGAACAGTACCCTCTCCATGGAATTGGCCACCTCAATTTGCTCCATCTCTACAAACAATCTTCCTCTATATGGATACCCGCGAATACAAATAGGCTCCTTCAAGTACCGCCCACTTTTCTCTCCATGGCGTGCTACTTGCACTGCTACTAGCCCAAGGAGTTCCTTTACGAATATGGTTTCAAATGGGTATGTGGGTAGAGGCAGCAGCAGCTTTAGATATAATACTAGTGCTAATAATAGCAATAGCAAGAAGCTATACACCATAATCGACTCTTGTTTGGTGGTACCTCCACCTAAAGGTAAAAACCCACGAGCAATCATCAAGTTCTTGGGTGGTGCCTTCATTGGAGCTGTCCCGGAAGTCACCTATGGGTAATTTTTATACAATCACATTTTTGTCTGTTCTTGCAAGTTTCATTCTTTGGTGAGATTGATAGTTTGTGCTCTGCAGCTACTTGATAGAGCTATTGGCAAAGGAAGGGTATCTTGTTATTTTGGTGCCGTACAATGTGACATTTGATCATGCTCATGCTACTAGACAAGTCTATGAGAGGTTTAATGCTTGCTTGGATTTAATACTAACATCAGGACTGCCTGATGCCAATTTAACTGCTGCCCAGCTTGTTGGTCTTCCACTATTTTCTGTTGGTCATAGGTGTGTTCACTGATGGGGCTCTCTGCTTCTGTTTTGGCTTGTGGTTCAAAAACAATCATAATTTGAGACTTCATCTCCAATGTATTGGAATATGTTCTGTTAGTTGATATAGTAGTGGACAGATCATAGTGAAGGACTAAATTAGTTATTTGCCATCTTTTGGAATAAGCTTAATCAATCGTTGGATTGATGAATATTTTATTGTGTTTGGATTTTGCAGCAATGGTGCACTACTCCAAGTTCTGACAGGAAGTTATTTCTGTGACAAGATACCAAAGGTTTGGTTCCCTTTCTAAACTGGCTTTTGAATATTATTTGTCTGAATTGGAACTGTTGTTTTAGGTTGTGGGAGCACAATGAAAATTTTGAATTTTATTTAGCTTCAAATTAACTGAAGCAATTCGTGGAGTTTGACAAAGAGTATTATCTCTTCTGTAAGGCTAATGTCATAATCTCATTCAACAACAGGCCTGCTACAGAGGCGGTACCATACTTTGAGCAGGTAAATTTCTATTTCATATTTTTCACTGCTTCATTTTTCCTTGCCTTTTATGGCAACTTAGCAACTATCATGATTAAAGCGGTTCTGATTTTCATGACTCAGAAAATGTCTGTAGTCTAATAGAAGTTCATTAAAATGCTCCTTAGAATCCCTTTGATTAAGAACACAAGTAGAATTTGCCTGAAGATTTGATTGATTGCATTAGCTTGCATTTTGGTCACCCATGAGGCTGTACTTGCAAAAAGTAAGTTTCCTTGTCTAACTAATTTTGTGCTTTTAATGTTTTTAATGCTTATCTGCAGCTAGGTCCACTTGTTAATCAGATGATGCCAATTATGGAGGCAAACCCTATGTATTCAATGGCTAGGAGTGCCTCAGGTAAACAATAGCCTGGCCAAGGAAAAAAAAAATTATCAGATTAAAGTTTGAACAGAAGACAAATACTTCTGAAAGTGCTTTCTTTTTTTTCAGAAACTACTTCTTAATCTCAATGGCCAAAACACATAATTTGTTTCCACACTACTTCTATCATTTTGTCTTAAAAAAGTCTTCTACAAGATCAATAAAACTTAACAACAAATAACAAAAGATGAGGAACTCAAGTTACCTGGGTGAGTAAATGCAACAGTATAACATCCATTTTCTTTAGGTCGTCATAATTCTGGAGAATACAGAAGTCAGTAGCCACATAACAAATCAATGGAGCTGTTGGGAAAGAAGAATTGTGTTGTTATAAATCATGAGTTGAAGTTAAAGAGAACCAATATGATGCTAAATAACTTTTTCACTTTTTTTTGGGGTAGTTGATATGATGTAAAGAATCTTAGTCCCATTCGAAATATATTAAATCTTGTATAAAATGAGGTGTTTGGAGATCGTCATAAATTATTATGCCATCTTTTACTGTGATGAAATATATCAAAAAAATTTCTAATTAATACTTATTGTACATCGGCATCCTCAATGTTGAAATTGAGCTCATAAATTATATAATATAGTGTGCATGAGTAATTCTAAACCAAGATGTCAATAGATGTTAAATCCCGGGACAGGAGTAATGTGCCCGCTATAAACACTCCTCTGAGCTGGTAAGTTAAGCTTGGCCCAAATCAAATTTAATATGGTACCAGAGCCTCTCATCCGATATTGGACTTCCTATGAATATGTCACGTTTCAGTAAAGTTCTGGGCGTGAGTGATGTATTGAATAACACACCCCTTTGAGATAGGGAAAATGTGCCCTTGTATGGGCCATAGGTGCTTTCCTTGAGCTAACTTTTGGATGATTTAGGCTTAGCCCAAATTTAATATAGTGACGTAGAACCAGCAGAACAATCAAAGGCTAAAGGATAACATTCTCAAATTCTTATTAATTCTCAGTTGTCAATAACAATTATAGAGAGCTCTACTAGAATAACTTTGATTATATAGATATTTATAGTCTAATAACTAGTCTGAGTAGTATCAGGATTAGAAATCCCAAAATAAGAAGACATTAAGCCAATATAGATTAAGGAAAAGAAAAACCTAAATCTGACAGAACTTTTACTCCTAAAAAGGAAAAGAATTCATAAATAATAACAATACTACTTACTACTTAAATTTCCTAAATTGATTTCTAAATGTTGTTTTTCTCAACTGCATCATTACCTCCTAGTTGTATGATAAAATTTGACGTTGAATTTTGTAATGTTGAAGAATCAAGAACTAATGTGGAGGTTATCTGCATTTGTGGAATAAGATTGAAATGATAAATTTCATTCTTTCTCATTCTTGAAATATCAAAACTTATAAAATTAGTCACAGTTACAAATGAAAGGCTCCTTAATTCATCAGGAACAAGAGGATTTGTTAAATCTTCTATTTTCATTGTCTTCTCCAAGGTCTGTAGTCTTCTTTCTTGTCTTCTCTATATTCCATTTTTCTTATTTCCCCAGGATCAATTCCGTACAGCTTTTCTTTCTCATTTACATCAGCTTCTCTTTAGAATAAACTGCTCAAAATTTTCCAACTCAATCTTATCATCTTGGATTTCAACATGTGAAGGCTCAACAATCAGAGATTAGATTCTTCAAGTTGCTTTTCTGGTTCCTCATTATTAAATCCTATCATTGCATGCATTTGGCATATAATTCATCTTCAAATAATCTTGATATTCTCTGCTTCCAACTTTGCTTCAATTGTATCCAAATGCTTCTTATCAATTTCTTTTTTTTTTTGGGATTTTTCTTCAAATTGAAGATTTGAGTATTGTAAACCAAATAGTTAGAACTTATTGATAACTTAATAAAAAAGTTTTCCTGTATGCTCGTTCAAATGTATATTCCTGCTGTAAAGTCTCTCTCCCTAACAAGCTGTGGGCTCAAAGGAGCGGTCTTACAATAACAAGACATTATCGGTGGCTGGTGAGCTTCCAATAAAGTGTAGAGGTCGATTTATTGGGCTGGTATAGATTTGGGTTGAACTCAACTTGAATGGAAAAAGAGTTTGCAGTGGCTTCTGGCAATCTGATTTACACCAGAAGAGTCACCAGTTGGGGTATGGTTTGGTGGTGGCAGCGGCATGAGGATTCAATGAAAAGCAACTGAGGGACAATGGTGAGGGCTTATGGGAATTGCTAGAGAGAGGGTTTATGGAATGGGTCAAATGGATCAGCAAGTGAAAATCACAAACAAAAGATGGGAACATAGGGAAAACAAAATCAAGGCACTGATGTCAAATTTATGTAACCAATTTAATGATCAAAGATGAAAGGAATATAATGATCAAAATTTTATTAAATAATTATAATAATACACCAGATTACATGGTATTTATAGTCTAATAACTACTACTTTTACAATTGTGAACCTCAAAATAAAAGAAAAAAAAAAAACTAAACCCATACTAACTAGGAAAATACTGAACCTAATAGAACTTTTTAGGTATCCTTAAACAATAGAAATATTACTTCCTAGTTAAATTTCTTAAATTAACCAAAAAATTAAAACTTATTTTAAAATTTAAGATGAAAAATTATATGAAAATAATTCTTAAATTTGGTTTTCCTTGATTCCACCTAGTCTCTGCTATTGGAGCAACACTTTTGCTTGCATTGAGATATGATCCTTATTTTGTGGTGACATACATGCAGGGGATGCTTGGAAAATGCTAACTGATACGGCTGGAGCAATAATACCAGAAATTGAACGAGATGCCCTAACATCATTAACCAAATTTGTTGATCAGTTGCCCTCAGTATTGAATCAGGTATTTGCCATCTTTGACCCTCTTAGCCAATACCTTTAATGGCTGATTACTCTGCTAGAATGGTTTTACTCTGTCCCCAACTTGTTGACCAAGTGCTGGACTAAGCCACTTTGTTGATAAGATGTGTATTGTGTACACGTGTATGTGTGAGAGAGAGCCTCTGCTTTGTGAACAGAAGGTTATAGGCTGTCTACAAAAGTGCAAGATATGATGCATCATCCTCCCCAGCAGCCCAGTCCTTGCAAAATAGGGAGCTTTGTGCACTAAGGGATGTCCTTTGTATGAATGATTACTTTAAATATTTTGGTGGCTTGGCTTTGTATCCCTTCTTTTTTGTATTGCTTCGCTGGCATATATCTCAATTGTCCTAAAAGAGATAGGTTGGCAAATTTTTATGGATTCTAGTCACATAATTCTAAACTTAGTATCATTTCTGTTAGGTTACAGAGGGAGTATCAGAGTTCAAGCCCAAACCTTCTGAAAATCGTGATTGTTTTAGGAATTCCTATAATGTCCAACACACACTACTGGTATGTATGATACCCACAAGTTCTAGAGTTTGCATAACTTTATTTATCCCATGTGTTCCTGAACTTTTATAAATAAACAACCTTACATATGTTGGTGGATGTTTGTGCTTTAGGTGAAATTCAGCTCTGATACAATTGATGAGACGGATCTCCTTGAAGAGACCTTGAAGCCTCGTGTTGAGTCCATGGGTGGGACAATAGAAAAGGTCCAATTAAGTGGTAACCATATCACACCATGCATACAGGTATACTGTCCGTATTCATTGTTTGTGTACATGCGTGCCACATGTCTTGAAAATTCTTGTTGGCAATTAATTCATTTTTAACCCAAATTTGAACTTCCAGAAACTCCATTATGAAGGAAAGTTTGCAGTACAACCTTCTTTCTCTCTCTTTCCCTTTCTCTATATATATCCGATATTAAAACTGCTGCTTTCGGTGCTCCTGTTTTATAAAAATTCAATTAGGATGACTGTTTAGCATAAACAAACAAATGCATAAAAGAAGAAATTTGTGAGTAAAATCCAGTTCTACAGTAGAGTACATACAACTTTTTAAACAACTTCCTTTCTAAACTTGTTTTGTGGTCGGTTATATCTAGTGTCTAACGTGAATTAAGCATGAGATTTTAGTTTTTCAAGTTCACAAACAAATGGGAAGTTTTCAGAAAATGGCTGCATGGATATCCATCAGAAGTAGGAAACTAGGAACTGAATATGTAACATTTCTCGTAGCAACTTTGAAATTGCTATTCATACATGTTATCTATTAAACATCCTCTCACTTGGTAGTTCAATAGACTTAAATCAATACAATAAGTTATGAATTCTGGTGCTAGTGATGTAAAATGTTCACATTCTTTGCAGCACACAGATATTTGTTCCACTCCAGCTAGCTTCTTTCTTGATGAAAAACTTCAGCCGGTTTATTGTGAATATCAACAGCTAAAACATTTATTTATTTGTTTTGATTAATTAGGAACCAAAATGGCAAGTAGGTTATGTGTACACTCCTGCGGATGCCATTGCTCAAGTTCTGAAGACTCTCTCACTGAATGAGACTAGGGTTCTCTCCAGAACCATCAGCAACTGGTTCAGACGTTTTGAAGATTGAAATACCAGAGATTCAGAAGGTTTATATGAAGGTGGACATGCAACAGTATGGTTAGTTTTAACTGTAAATTTTGTAATAGGACCATTGTTATGAGATAATTAGATGTATACTGATTTGTCAGAGTATCTTCTGTTGGAAAAGAAACATACTGAAAAACATAGGAAAAGCTTTTATTGCATGGAGATGACTTTCTGTACAACTCAATGATAAAAATACTAACTTAATGTGCTGCTATATAGCGTCAGAAACATAACTAAATAAAATAAAGTTCTGTAAAAATCTCAAACATCTACATAAGATAATGGTCATTACTCTAAAAATTGAAATACAATAAGCTTGAAAAATGTAAATTCAAAATCTTGCAGGATATTATGAAGATCAAATCAACCATGTTTGAATTAGGTTTGACAATAATAAATATTGTATTCAGGAAAATTATTACTGGCAAGGAAACTCTCATTCTAATAGGTGATCATTTTTCTATTTACATTTCCTTGGTACTTTTTGTCAGTACAAGACTCTTTATGATATATTCACCTAGTCTGAATATTTGTATCAGAAACCCTGGAAAGAAAATATATCTCGTGGCCTGCAGTATCAGAATATTGTAATAGTTAAGTGGAGTTTCAGCATTGGTTCTGCTGATTCATCTACACCAGTATCTGTGCATTTGTTTATTTCTTAGCAATATTTTGTTGTTCTATTTAGTTGCTTAACAGTTTAAGGATGCTAATGAGTTATTTTTCCAGAACTGGAGGCAACAGAATTTGCTTTTATTGCTGATATTATGGGGAAAATGAGCCTGATGTTTTTGGATAGCTTTTCACTTTTTTTGTAAATAAGTGGAAATGAACTCTGAAATCCATGTTGGTAAAAGTGAATTTGCTAAATTTGAGGCTCCCTAGAATTTAGTCTGAGATGTGATGAGATGCTGAAGTTTCTTATTTATTAAAATATTGCAAAATTTGAAGCGTAAATGAAACTCTCAAAGATTAGCCACTCTTGCATTAGATTCTGTTTTTTCTTGAAGAACAGAAACAAAAAAACTCATTATAGTCAATTGAAACTCAAAACCCAAAAGAAGGAAAAAAAAAAAGTTGCCAGCTTCAGAATAATTCAGCAGGATTTCTCTGTTGGCACTTATCAAGTAATTAAATCCTCCATGCATTCTGTCATCATTCTGATCTAAGCAGATGCAGCCAGAAGTTTCTCAATTAGATCTGCAGCATCTTGAACAGTGGAAATGTTCTCAGCTCCCCCTTCTCCAATTGACACCCCAAATTGTTCTTCCAAGGCCATCATTATCTCCACCTGATAAATTTCAATTGTAATTAATTTATATAAATTGTTCAACAACTGATGTGAAAATGTGTACTAACTGCATGTTCTTGGATGGTTTCTGCATATTCTATTTTGTATTCCATGAGATGTCATGTCAACAAGGATACAACAAAGTAAGTAAAATAAAGAGTCAAAGAGTATTAGAGCTGAAGAGAGAGTACCGTGTCAAGGGAGTCAGCACCCAAGTCAGCAAACTTGGTTTCAGGGGCCACTGTGCTTGCCTCAATAGACAATTGCTTGGCAATGGTGTCCTGGACGATTTGCAGAGTCTCAGGTTTGGCCTAATCAGTCAATGCATTCCATTTTTGTAAGATTCACAGTATTAATACACATACTAGATTGAAAACGACCCAAAAAAAAGCAAGGAAGATTGCTTGAGGAATTTCTTACAGAGCATGAAATGGTAGTCCTGAAACATCTAGACCTGGTGGATGAAATCTTAGCTGCCTTTGAGAACTGAATTTTTGGGACATGTTTTAGCCCAGAAAACAAAGGACTACCCTGCATTACATTACAATACAAATTTTCACAATCATATCTCCTAAAAAAGAAAGAAACTATTAGAAATAGTAGTCACCCACATTGAATGAGAAGCTCTTTTGCTGGCCAGCATAGGCACTGACTCTAGGGGTTGAGGAGGGGAGGGTGGCCAAGGGACAAGCAGGGGCTGCAACAAAGCTAGCCATGTAGGTAGTTCAAGGATTTTTATGATAACAACAAAACAGAGGGAAAAAAAAAAGTAGAAAGGAAGTGAACAGATTGAAATTTGCTTAACATTTGATGCATATATAGGAAGTTGGAAGAATTTGGTGGCCTGGGGACAAGGGGGAGGAGATGATTATTCCAAAGTGATATTGTCTTTGGGCCCTTGGTGTTGGGCGTTCACTCCCATGTCCTCTGTCTGCTTTTGCTTGTAATGAGTTTAGGTTCAACTACACCTGGCCACGGTCCCAACTGGATCCGGAAATCGATTTTAATTTTTAAATCAGACCAAAATCTTATAGTAGAGATCAGTTATTGTCCTCTTCTCTATACCAAAATCAAAATAGGATAATAATTGAATAATATTTAATATTATATTTATTTTCTTATTTTTTTATTTAATAATCAAAATAGCCGTTTAGCATTTAGTTTTAATTGAAATTAAAATTGGAATCGTAAATAATCATAGCAAAAACTGCTTTAAAATCAAAATCAAAATTAGATCGAAACTGATAACGACTGAAATCATTTTCAAACCGTTAAAAATCAAATTAATTTCAATTTGATCTGCAAATTAGATCACAGATCGGCCTCTGACTAGGACTAGATTCAAGGCGATTTTTCTTTGGGGAAAATCAAAACGACAACAACAAGAAGAACATGGTAGCGATTTTATTTTTATGCTTTCTTTTGTCAGACAAAAACACCAACTTCAAGTCTTCAACACGTCAATAAACATCACAGGCAGCTGTTCTCTTGGTTTGGCTTTAGGAAGTGAATTTTTAAACCAAATCATTAAGGCTGATTGGTATTTTGACTATTTTTTTTTAATTTGATTCTACTTTTTAAATAATTATTTTTCAACAATACTATTAAATTTAAATTTAAAATATTTATAAATTTAATTTAATATTTTTTTTATAACACTTATAATTATAAAATATAATTACAATACCTCAATAATTCTTAATTTTTTTCTAGGTAATTCATATAAAACGGTACATCAATTTAAGTAAACGTTCTTTCATTACTCTGGACTGATGAGTGATACATGATCATACTGTATTATTTTGAGTGATACACAGTACTAAATAAGGATGAGTAATATTTGATTCGAGCAAAATAATTAATCTTATTGAATTAATTTAAAATTTTAGTTTGATTTTATATTTTTTTATTTGATTTAATTTTAAATTTTAAAAATTTAATTATTTTAGTTCGGTTCAATTTTAATAAAAAAAATTTGAAAAAACTAAACTGAATCGATTAATTAGCGATATAATGTTATTTTAATAATATAGAGATTAGACCGTAACTAATATTGGAATTTTTAAATTGAATTTTAAAATACTAAAAATAAAATGTAAAAAATAAAAAAAATATATTAAAAAGTCCAATTAATAGAACCAAACTAAAATAAACTGAATCATATCGATTTAAGTCAAGTCGATTTCCCTCATAATTTAGTTTAGTTTTCACAAATACATAAATTTCAATTTTCAATTTATTTAATTCTTGATAACAGTTGGATCTCGAACACTTCGGTCCTTACTAAGCCCATAAGAGAGGGTTAGGCCCGAGTCTCATAACAACCCAGTACATCGGTTCACTCTCTTAGGCATGGTCCGAACCTAGGCTAACAGGTTTGATTTAACACAATCAGAGTCCTAAGAAGTCAAAATCAAGTTTACTCAATTTGATGGGTCAGTAGGGCTACAGACCCTACACACTCAGACCAGACTCATACAGGTGCCGGAGAGAATTAAATAGCCGTCTGACAATAAAAAAATAGAATGTCCGTATGTACTGCCCTGCATGATAATAAAACGTTATTAGAAGACAAAAGAAAAGGGATATAGGAAAAAAAAAAAAGAAAAACCACGGGTTTATACACATATCCTAATCCAAACCTCTATTGGATCTTAAATCATCAAAATTTTAAATTAAATCGATTCGAATACACCCGAATAATATTATTTTCTTTACTATTATGTGAAATTCTCTAAATCAAATAATGGGAATGATTGTTGACAATGTCCGTTATTGAGATTTGGGGTTGCCTGTGAATGTTAATTTTATTATTTTGTTTCTTATACGAGACATTCAATAGAATCATATCATGGAGTATATAGGAGGAGGAGGAGGAGAGAAAGAGTGAAGGAGATGCACAAGATCATGGACAGCCCATTGTTTCTTTGAATGCATACACACAGAGCAGAGACGTCTGTTAACAATATTTTTGCATGCATGACACCTACATCCACTATCATGTGCCTGCATTTAAGTCCAAAATCGCAACTTTTTTTTTTTTTAAATTATTATTATCATCTTATCACCAAACCAACCCTAAATTTTACATAAAACAAAACATGGACTCTACTGCTGTGCTGCTGCATGCATCCCCAGCTGCCCTAATTGTTAAGGGCAAAGAAATTGTGGGGCATACTTATAAAGGGCAAATCCCTTTCCCTCTCAGAAATACGCATACATGGTTTGCAACTTGCCCTTCATACCCATAACAGTAAACAAGAGACACTGTTGTTTTTGCTTAGCCTCATCATCTCAGCTAGCTCTTTTATCAAACAGGTGGTTAGTAATGTTGGTGGCAGATTGAAAAATTATCCAATGGCCCCCACCGCCACCACCCCCACTAACACCGGAAAATGACCTTACTCTTTGGAGCGTGAGGGGCTGCATCCTCATCATCATCAGAACCTAACAATATAATTTATTTCTCTCCAATTAATGTCTGATTTTAATTTTACCATATCCCTCTTATTACAAAGTCAAATTGAATTGAAATACGCAAAGGGCATCATCGTTTTGACCTTGTTAAGGCTCTTGCCGTTACGCAGCTTAGCCTACAATTGTGGACGCGCTTCACAGTCTTCCTGTTAACGGTGGGGACCTTTGCCAGGGATCAATTAAGCTGTTGCCCTATTTTATTATATCTGGTCCCCTTTATTATCTACATTCATTTTAATTCATGCAATTTTTTAAATATTTAATAGAATTAGGATTTTTTTTTTTGAAAAAAAATATAATTGAAGGAAGAATCACCGGGAGAAGAGAGAGCAAGAGGCAGGCTTTTCTTGGCGGTGGCAGGGGGTAAGAAGGAAGAAGTGCTGCCTACTCCTTGTCCCTATCTAAGGCTCCCACGTGGCATCCTCTTGAACCCTGGCTGTCCATGTGGCACCACTGGTTACTTAATTTAATGCTACATAAGTAACCGATGACTATAGAATTTTACGTTATCTAAATTAAAATAAAAAAGATTTTATTGTTGTAATTTAAAATTTAAATATTACTATCTCGTCCCATAATATTTGTTAAAATTTATTCATTTAAATTAATAAAAATAATTAATAGTCTTAATTTTTTAAAAAAATATAATAATTTATTTAAAATATTTTTTAAATATATAATTTTTTTTTACATATTACTTAAAAAAAGTGAAAATATAGATACAAAACAAAAATTAATATTACTTATAAATTCTAAGAAAACAGATAATTTAATATAAAAAAATTCTCTAATTCATATACCACATAATGTACAAAATTTGCCCTTTGATAATGACCACTCCAAGCATCTTCCCTTTTGGAGATGGTCCACTCCCCCTTTGCTAGGATATTTATAAAAATTAGTCTATTTAAATTTAAATTTTTTATATTATTAATATTTAAATTTATTTTAAAGCAATTAATAATAATAAATGAATAGACTTAAAAAAAATTACCGTTAATTGATATAATTCAGTAAATATATATTGCACCTTGTAAAATCTCTTATTAACTATTCGGTACCAATTGAATTTTCAGGAGTTTTAATAACTAACTCCACCTTTTTTACAATATAAAAAAGTAATATATATAGAAATTAAAATACACATTTTTACACGCATATTCTAATTTAAAATAATACATTACATTTATCCATTTTATCAGTTTACTGAACAGTTTACTGAATTCAGTGTCTAGTGGCTATCCATTAGCGTTAATCACTTCACATCTTCGTTTTTGCAGTTTGGCAATCGCAGATTAACCTTCGATCACATTATTTTTTTTTTTCAAAATTATATTTATAAAATGACTATGAATGTTACATTATACTATTTATTTTTTATTTAAGTTATTAAAATTTAATATACAATATAACAATGAAAAATAAATTTTACATAACTATATATATTATTATATTAATATTATAATTAGTTTAATTTCTATTTATAGTATTTTCATTAATATATTTTTTATAATTATGAATAATTTTTCAATATATAAAAATTAATTTAAAATTACAAAAGAAAAGGTTAAATAATTTTAAAGGATATCAAAGGATTCTTTAAGTAGGCACAATTAAAAAGAGAGTCAAAACATTATAAATTTTTTATATTTTCTTAAACAAAATTGTCACACAATTTCTGATGCACAATAATTTTGAAGATAATACGTAGTATTTTATATCAATCAAAATACGAATCTTAACACTTGCTAAAATAACTAATAGCTCTTACAATTGTTAGTATTATCGAATTGGACTATAATTTCAAGTGTTATTGTATTTAAATAATAATTAATTAATAATTAATCTTCTGCTTTTTAAGGTTATAATATTGCCTTATTGAGATATTTCAAAAGGAAAAGGTATTCACATATTTAGATATTTCTAAAAATATATTGGACAGATATATTACACCATAAGTTGGGAGTAAAGGAGAAACAAGGAGTCGAACTCGAATCACTTGAATGACTACTCAATGTCTGGTGATATTTAATTATAGAATAATTGGCTTTGGATATTGATGTAGTTAAAATAAAACTATGTTGTGATTGGTTAATTTGCAAGAAAAAGAAAGCGAGGTGATTAGTGTTTATGATAACCATTCTGATTATCAAGTCAGTAAACTGAAAAAAAGAGCGAGTGTAATGAAATATTTTGAATTCAAGAGCAATTGTTTAAGAATGTGCACCTTGATTTCTGTGTTCATTAACTTTTATACTATAAGAAAATAGAGATGATTATTAAATCTCCTGAAAATTTGACTAGTACCGACTAGTAGATATGGATCCCGCAATCATAGGTATAATGAGGATCTGCTAGATTGCTTTATAACGGTAACTTTTCGTAAAGTCTCATTCTACTAAGGAGAGAGCGAGTCTCAGCGAAGAACCAAGGACTATAGTGTTCGAGTCTTCTTTTTCATGAGCGAGATCGTATATCACCTAATTAGACCTTGACACATGGTCCTGTCTTATGGTGATAGCTCATACCTTACTTTGAGCGATCATTTTGTTATATTAGAGGTCCGGCCCCTGCTGGTTTTTAATTCTTTATATTTGAAGGTGACAGTTGTCTTTACAATCTGGGGCACATGGCATGTCTAGATTAGTCTTCTTTGCTCGCGTCATTTACCTGCTCCTTACCATAAATGATGATTGTTTTATTTCTCAAGTCGCATTCAAAAACTGTCGTTGAAACTATCATATAAAAATCATTCTTCTCCTTTGAATACCACTTTTGCTTAGAACTAATTTTTGTACTTTAGAAAAGATTTGACCACTCCTCTTTTCTATTTACAGACTCCCTTGTTCAAGGTAACTACTATTTGCTTTTTCTCTCATAGCAATGAATAGGAACTCTTCTTCCTCTTCCTTTGGTGGAAGTTCAACCTCTAGCTCCTCATCTGATGTCCCCATTTGTGCTCTTGCTCCCGTTGTCTCACTGAGGGCGGTCCATGACCACGAAAGCGTCTTGGTAAATAATATTCCTTTTGTGCTAACTAAGAAGGATATAAACTGTCTCTATGATCACTATCAAATCTCACAGGAGATCTTTCGGATTTATGCTCCCACCCTGTGCATTCGCATGGATGACTGTATTCCTATTAAGGATAAAATTATCGTTTATGAAGAACAACTAAAGGCGAGTCTTCGATTTCTGATAGGCCCGTTCTTCATTGAAGTCCTTCGTGTCCATAAGCTGACAGTCGCCTAACTGCACCCCAACAGTTGGAGGATCTTAGTGGCTTTCCGCTTTCTCTGCTTCAACAACAGCATCGAGCTGAGTGTTGCTCTATTTTCCTAGTTGTACCAGCTAGGAAACCAAAAAAAATGAAGAGTTCTAGTACTTCAACGGGAGAAAACGATAAACCCTTTTCGATCGAATACCCTCATCCCTTAAACGCTGAAAAATCAAGTTTTTCATCCTACATCATCGAGTATTTGAGGGTTTTGGGCGACTCCAAACTAATTGGAATGTATATGTGGAGTTTTGAAAGGATGGGGTCCAGACACAGCGAGTTGAGGAGGAGCCTTTGTGTAATACCCGGCTAGACTCCGGTATCGGAATCCCTACCGTCCGGTGGGACCTCGGATGTCGGAAACCTCTAGAAGGGTAAAACTATGATTTTATGAAATGTTTTCATGTATTTCATGTTTTTAAGTATGAAAATTAAATGAGTTTTGCATGAAAATTCTTTAAAGGAAAACCCAGGTTCGGCCGCCGAAAGACAAGTTCGGCCGCCGAACATGCATGTGATTAGGAGGCACGTTAGGCCCCCGAAAGCATGAGTGAGGGAAGTCCAGGTTCGGCCGCCGAAGTTCAAGTTCGGCCGCCGAACATGGCATGCATGCGGAGGCACATTCGGCCCCCGAACGTGGCCTGGCCAGCCACTATAAAAGGGTCCCTTAGGTCCGCACGAGCGAGTTTTTTCTCCTTCGTTGTCGGCCAAGGTGAGTCTCTGCCGCTCCTCCCTCGATCTTGAGTGTTTTCTTTAGATCTTTCATGGTTTTAACGGGTTTTAACTACTGTTTTGAAGATTTGTGAGTAAAGAGCAAGTTTTGGGTATTTGGAGGTTCAAAGAGTTCAATCTCTCCATCTCCAAGTTAGGATCGCCTTTCCTCTCGTTTCTTCAAGAGGTAAGCTCGGATCCACCCTAGTTATGTGTTTTAAACAAGCTTTAGGTTGATTTATGGGTAGAAATGCATGTTTAAGCTTATTGATGAGTTTATGGGTTTTGATGTTTTGATGAACAATGTATGTTGATGTTTGTGTGTTTGAAGTGTTGTAGATGGGGTATATGCATGTTTGAGGCCCCTAGGAACTGGTATGCATGCTTTGGTTGAACTATATGCTTGTTTGGAAGGATTGGAGGCGAAATGTGCTAAGGGAGCCAAGTTTCTGCCCTTTGGCAGAAACCAGGTTCGGCAGCCGAAGGTACTTTCGGCCGCCGAACATGGCTGGGGAGGCAGGCCTTTCGGCTGCCGAAGTTGCCCCCGAAAAGAGACTTTCGTCTCTGTCTGGCACTTTCGGCCGCCGAAGGTGCCGCCGAACCTACCTGAGTTTCGTCTCTGTCCAGGACTTTCGGCCGCCGAAGGTGCCGCCGAAAGTGCCCTGTTCAGCCATTTCTTGCATGTTTTCATGTGAGGTTTTCAGGATGTTTTAGGGGGTCTTTGAGGAGTATTTTGGAGTCATGTTCATGTATGTTTGGTGCCTCATTTGAGTCCACCTGTGTAGGTTCGGACCCGAGGAACCGAGACCCCCGGTTGTGAGATAGTCGTTCAGAGTTCGTTGTTAAAGCTTCAGTTACCAGGTGAGTGGAACAACCTCTTAAGTTTTAAAGTAAATGAGTAAATGAACGAATCATAAAGCATTGCCCATGCATCATTATGCCATGCAATATTAGGTTGTTTGCATTAGAATTCACGAATATGTTGCATTGCATACTTTGTTGTTGATGTGGATGAATGTTGAATGATCCATTAGCCCTTGTATGTCATGATAGCCTATGTGAGTCCAGGTGTGCCTGCTACGGCTCTACGCCCCTGGCACTATGACTGATTATGGAAGTCCGGGTGTGCCTGCTACGGCTCTACGCCCCCGGCATGTATAAGTAAGAAAGATAGGGGCTAAATGGTGACAAGTTCATCCTTGTTGTGAAATGTCTGTGTTATGGCGCATACATGAAAGCATGAATAAGAAATAGTTAAATGATAATAATAATAATAAAATGAATAATAATATACCTAAAAATGGTGGAATTAAACAAATGTTTTTAGTTTCTGCTCACTGGGCTCTTGTAGCTCACCCCACTCCCTCTATCCCCAGAGTTGCAGGTACAGGATAGATCAAGAAGTCGGCTAGAGTGAAGTCAAGCCTTGTATGTTGTAATAGATAGTTGTAATAGATAGTAGTGGACATGAACATGATGTAATGAGTATGTATGACAATGTAATGTAATTAATGATTTGATGATGTATTGAGGATTATAGTAGTGCTTGACCTAGAGGTGTGTGAATCCCCATTATGTACAGAGTATTTAATGAGTAATGATGTTAATGACCATGATTATCCAAGCTGATATGTATGATGATGATACCCCATTGGAGTATTTGATGAGGACTCCAGTGTGGGGTTTATGTATGATTTTGTGCATGCACAGGTCTTGCTTGGATAAGATAAAAGAAAAAATTTTACAGATCATGTATATGTTGCTATGTATGGGATTCCACAGGTTTACAGGAGGTATGTAGGCTTGCTACGGGTCCCGGCGGCCTTAAGCCGATCTGGATCCTAGCGCCGGTAACGGGTCGGATTTCCGGATCGTTACAGAGTGGTATCAGAGCCCTAGGTTCATATGATCGGACCTAGAGTGTCGGGCTCATAGATGTTCTAGAAGGTCAAGCACACTAGGAAAATCATGTCCACTAGGATAGGATGTAGAGTCCTGTCTTTATGATGATATGATATGCCATGATGATATGCATGTGCATAGATGCTATGATGTGATGCTATGTATGTGATGAGGGTTCATGTGTTTCCACATGAACCATATGATGCTAATGATTGTTTATGCTATGTGCTGTTTTTCAGAAGATAGAATGAGAGGAACTCGTCGATCTGCACGATTGACTGGAGTGCCACCTCAGGACGAGGGCACTGATGCCCGTCCTCCAGCATTGCCTAGGGCAATGTCCAGTAGGTCCAACAGAGACAGAGTAGCTAGAGACCCTAGAAGGTCTTTGGATCTGGGTAGAAGCAGATCAATAAGGGGAATAGTGCAGGGAGGAATGTCTGAGGATATGGAAGTAGATCAGAGGAGGGATGGCAATCTCGGTGTGAGCATGCCGGAAGAGGGCATGGGAGAATCAGAAGGAGGCACTCAGGCCTCGAGTTATGTCCAGCCACATCACTACCCACCCTATTCACACCATCCAGGGTATTCGATGGGAGGTACATCGGATTACCCCAGTTTTAGCCCTTATCCTCCACATATGCCATACCCACCTTACTACCCACCATACTCTCAGTACCCCATGTACTCACCTCCACCTCCCTATACCAGTACAACAAACCCTACCCCAGGGGATGTTGTACCTCCACCACCACCAGTATCTACTGTCCCGGAAACACAAGTACCCAAACCTACCTCATCTGGAGGGAGCAAGGTCAAGATGACCGATTATATGAAGCTGGGTGCTCCCCAGTTTGAAACCGGTGATGATCCGTTCGTGTACTTGGAGCGGGTCAAGGCAATTACAGATGAGATAGGGGCTGATGACAGTAGAGCCATTCAGATGGCCGGGTTCACGCTTAAGTGCAAGAAGGCACGGGAGTGGTTCAAGAATTATGTGAACCCGAGAGTGGACAGCATGAATTGGGAAGAGTTTGCAAACGAGTTTACAGGATGGGCTTTCCCTGATAGTTCAAGGGAATTGAAGATGATAGAATTCGAGCAGTTGAGGCAAACTGATGACATGAGTGTAGACGAGTACACAGACAGGTTCCTGGAGTTGTTGCCATATGCTGGGCTGAACTTGGACACAGATCAAAAGAAGTCAAGGAGATATATTATGAGGCTGCACTCCAGGTATTCCTCTTTGGTACAGTCAGCAGAGAGGGAGAGTTTCCATGCCATAGTGGATATGGCTAGGAGAATGGAGGCTAGTGCTATCGTTGAGGGGAAGGTAAAACAGTCAGGGGCACAGTCTTCTGGTTCCAAGACCCCAGGTGGGGAAAGGGTAGACTCTTCTTCTCTAAGTGCAGCAGTTGCAGGCAGTAAGAAGTGGGACAGAGGCCACAGAAAATCTAAGAAGAATAAGTTCTGGAACAAGATCAAGTCAGGTCTGGGTTTAGGCAGTGGCTCAAGCTCTGGCGCAGAGGTTACAGCATGTATGAGATGTGGGAGACCACACAAGGGAGTATGTCTGGCAGGGACAAACACATGTTTCAGATGCGGACAGGCGGGTCATTTGGCTCGAGACTGTCCTAGAGGAGCCTTTACAGCACCGTCTCAGCAGACAACCTCCGGCAGTGTGGTGCAGCCAGTAGCTCCAGCCGCAACACAGGCCAGTGGCAGAGGTAGAGAGAGAGGGTCAGCCTCTTCATCAGCAGGATACAGAGGTGAAGGTCCATCAGCTCCGGCACGGATCTTCACTATGACTCAGCAGGAGGCCAACACATCCAACACCGTGGTGGCAGGTAATCTCATCATTGGTTGTTCTGATGTGTATGCCTTAATGGACCCGGGTGCATCTCATTCTTTTATTGCTCCGAGAGTCGTGGAGAGGGTAGGATTGATGGTCTCTGGGTTAGAGTGTCCCCTATGGGTCAGTGGACCCAAGTGTGACCCATCAGTGGCAGAGGCAGTCTGCCAATGTAGTCCAGTTTTCATAGAGGGAAGATGCCTTTCCGCCGACCTCGTGGTTCTAGATTTGACAGATTTTGACGTCATTCTAGGGATGGATTGGTTATCGACCCATGGTGCTACCTTGGACTGTAGAGACAAGGTAGTCAGATTCAGAGATCAGGATGGGTCAGAAGTCGTCTTCAGAGGAGACAAGTGGGGTACACCTAGAGGTCTGATCTCAGCTCTTCAGGCTCGTAGGTTGCTTAGGAGGGGATGTCAGGGGTTTCTAGCTCATGTGAGGGAGTTAGATAGTCATGTCAGAGAGCCCGCCTCAGTGCCTGTGGTGAGTGAGTTCTTAGATGTTTTCCCAGACGAGCTGCTAGGGTTATCACCTGCTAGGGAGATAGAGTTCGAGATTGAATTAATGCCTGGTACCAGACCGATCTCTATCCCTCCCTACAGGATGGCACCAGCTGAATTGAAAGAACTGAAGGAACAGTTGCAAGAGCTGGTAGATAAGGGTTTCATCCGACCGAGTACTTCACCTTGGGGTGCTCCGGTTTTGTTTGTGAGGAAGAAGGATGGATCCCTTAGACTTTGTATCGACTACAGACAGTTGAACAAGGTCACTACCAAGAACAAGTACCCTTTGCCGAGGATCGACGATCTATTCGACCAGCTAGCAGGAGCAGGTTGTTTCTCCAAAATAGATCTGAGATCAGGGTACCATCAGTTGAGGATAAGGAATGAAGATGTACCGAAGACAGCTTTCAGGACCAGGTATGGGCACTATGAGTTCCTTGTGATGCCGTTTGGGTTGACCAACGCCCCTGCAGCATTCATGGACCTCATGAACAGAGTATTCAGTCAGTATCTGGATCACTTCGTTATTGTCTTCATAGATGATATCTTAGTGTATTCCAGAAATGCAGAGGAGCATGCCCATCACCTGAGGACAGTTTTGCAGACCTTGAGAGAGCATGGCTTGTATGCCAAGTTCTCCAAGTGTGAGTTTTGGCTTAGGAGCATTTCATTCTTGGGGCACATTGTGTCAGAACAGGGTATTGAAGTGGACCCCAAGAAGGTAGAGGCTGTAGCTAACTGGCCTAAACCCACCACAGTGACCGAGATCAAGAGTTTTCTGGGTTTAGCAGGTTACTACAGGAGGTTCGTTCAGGACTTCTCAAAGATTGCTGCTCCTATGACCAAATTGACAAAGAAGAATCAGAAGTTTATATGGACCGATCAGTGTGAGGAAAGCTTTGAGGAGCTTAAGAGGAGGTTGACTTCAGCACCGGTGTTAGCTCTGCCAAAAAGTGATGATGACTTCTCAGTATATTGTGATGCGTCCCGTGTGGGACTGGGTTGTGTGCTAATGCAAAATGAGAGGGTGATCGCTTATGCTTCTAGGCAGCTGAAGAAGCATGAGCTGAATTACCCCACACACGATCTTGAGATGGCAGCAGTCATCTTTGCACTCAAGATGTGGAGGCATTACCTCTATGGGGTAAAATGTGAGATCTTCACAGATCATAAGAGCCTGCAGCACATTTTGAGTCAGAGAGATTTGAATTTGAGGCAGAGGAGATGGGTAGAGCTGTTGAGTGACTATGATTGCAAGATTCAGTACCATCCGGGTAAGGCGAATGTTGTGGCAGACGCCCTAAGCCGGAAATCACTCGGCAGTCTATCCCACATTTCAGCAGAGAGGAGGCCGGTGGTGAAGGAGTTCCACAGACTTATGAGTGAGGGATTACAGTTGGAGTTGTCTGGCACAGGTGCCTTAGTGGCTCAGATGAGAGTGACACCCGTGTTTCTGGAGCAGGTAGCTCAGAAACAGCATGAGGACCCAGAGTTAGTCAGGATAGCCAGAACGGTTCAGTCAGGCCAGAGTAAGGAGTTCAAGTTTGATGATAAGGGGACCCTCCGCTACGGGAACAGATTATGTGTGCCAGATGACATTGGTCTGAAGGGAGATATTATGGGGGAAGCCCATAATACCAGGTATAGTGTTCACCCTGGGGCCACCAAGATGTATCAGGATCTGAAGAGAGTGTATTGGTGGCCAGCTATGAAGAAGGACGTGGCACTGTTCGTGTCAGCCTGCGATGTTTGTCAGAGGGTGAAACTAGAGCATCAGAAGCCGGCTGGAATGTTGAACCCGCTACCTATTCCAGAATGGAAATGGGAGAATATAGCTATGGACTTCGTAGTGGGGTTACCGGCGACGTCCAACAGATTGGACTCCATATGGGTGATTGTGGACAGACTCACCAAATCTGCTCACTTCATCCCTGTCAGGAGTGGTTACTCTGTGGACAAGTTGGCGCAGGTGTACGTAGATGAGATTGTCAGACTGCATGGGGTCCCGGTATCTATAGTGTCAGATAGAGGGCCCCAGTTCACCTCCAGGTTTTGGTGGAGTCTGCAGAACGCTATGGGTACCAGATTAGACTTCAGTACTGCCTTCCACCCACAGACGGACGGACAGTCAGAGAGGACCATCCAGACAATAGAGGATATGCTCAGAATGTGTGTGCTAGATTTTGGCGGTTCTTGGAGGCAGCATCTACCTTTGGTGGAGTTTGCCTACAATAACAGCTATCATGCTAGCATAGGGATGGCTCCATATGAAGCTTTGTATGGGAGGAAGTGCAGATCACCTATCTGCTGGGAGGAAGTAGGAGAGAGGACTCTTGCGGGTCCGGAGTTAGTAGAGCTTACCAGCAGGGTAGTACCCATAATCAGAGAGAGGATCAAGACTGCTGCTAGTCGGCAGAAGAGTTACGCAGATATCCGCAGAAGACAACTAGAGTTTCAGGAGGGGGATTTGGTTTTGCTCAAGGTGTCTCCTATGAAAGGAGTGGTTCGGTTCGGGAAGAAGGGTAAGTTAGCTCCACGGTACATCGGTCCTTTCGAGGTGCTTCAGAGGGTCGGTAATGTATCGTACAAGCTAGACTTGCCTGCTTCGATGGAGAGAATCCATCCGGTTTCCATGTTTCTCTGTTACGGAAGTACGTGTCAGATCCGAGCAAGGTTCTTAGTGAGCCTGATGTAGAGATCCAAGAGGATCTCACCTATGTAGAGCAGCCAGTGCGGATTCTTGACACCCAGATCAGAAAGCTGAGGAACAAGGAAATCCCGATGGTAAAGGTCCTTTGGAACCACCACAACTTAGAGGAATGCACCTGGGAGACCCGGGAGTCTATGCTCCAGCAATACCCCCATCTGTTTTGAGGTGAGTGTCAATTGTTTTGAGTGTCTGTATGTATGCTATGCTGTATGTTATGCTTATGCCATGCCTTGTATGTTAGTTGAGGAACATTCGGGGACGAATGTTCTTAAGGGGGGGAGAATGTAATACCCGGCTAGACTCCGGTATCGGAATCCCTACCGTCCGGTGGGACCTCGGATGTCGGAAACCTCTAGAAGGGTAAAACTATGATTTTATGAAATGTTTTCATGTATTTCATGTTTTTAAGTATGAAAATTAAATGAGTTTTGCATGAAAATTCTTTAAAGGAAAACCCAGGTTCGGCCGCCGAAAGACAAGTTCGGCCGCCGAACATGCATGTGATTAGGAGGCACGTTAGGCCCCCGAAAGCATGAGTGAGGGAAGTCCAGGTTCGGCCGCCGAAGTTCAAGTTCGGCCGCCGAACATGGCATGCATGCGGAGGCACATTCGGCCCCCGAACGTGGCCTGGCCAGCCACTATAAAAGGGTCCCTTAGGTCCGCACGAGCGAGTTTTTTCTCCTTCGTTGTCGGCCAAGGTGAGTCTCTGCCGCTCCTCCCTCGATCTTGAGTGTTTTCTTTAGATCTTTCATGGTTTTAACGGGTTTTAACTACTGTTTTAAAGATTTGTGAGTAAAGAGCAAGTTTTGGGTATTTGGAGGTTCAAAGAGTTCAATCTCTCCATCTCCAAGTTAGGATCGCCTTTCCTCTCGTTTCTTCAAGAGGTAAGCTCGGATCCACCCTAGTTATGTATTTTAAACAAGCTTTAGGTTGATTTATGGGTAGAAATGCATGTTTAAGCTTATTGATGAGTTTATGGGTTTTGATGTTTTGATGAACAATGTATGTTGATGTTTGTGTGTTTGAAGTGTTGTAGATGGGGTATATGCATGTTTGAGGCCCCTAGGAACTGGTATGCATGCTTTGGTTGAACTATATGCTTGTTTGGAAGGATTGGAGGCGAAATGTGCTAAGGGAGCCAAGTTTCTGCCCTTTGGCAGAAACCAGGTTCGGCAGCCGAAGGTACTTTCGGCCGCCGAACATGGCTGGGGAGGCAGGCCTTTCGGCTGCCGAAGTTGCCCCCGAAAAGAGACTTTCGTCTCTGTCTGGCACTTTCGGCCGCCGAAGGTGCCGCCGAACCTACCTGAGTTTCGTCTCTGTCCAGGACTTTCGGCCGCCGAAGGTGCCGCCGAAAGTGCCCTGTTCAGCCATTTCTTGCATGCTTTCATGTGAGGTTTTCAGGATGTTTTAGGGGGTCTTTGAGGAGTATTTTGGAGTCATGTTCATGTATGTTTGGTGCCTCATTTGAGTCCACCTGTGTAGGTTCGGACCCGAGGAACCGAGACCCCCGGTTGTGAGATAGTCGTTCAGAGTTCGTTGTTAAAGCTTCAGTTACCAGGTGAGTGGAACAACCTCTTAAGTTTTAAAGTAAATGAGTAAATGAACGAATCATAAAGCATTGCCCATGCATCATTATGCCATGCAATATTAGGTTGTTTGCATTAGAATTCACGAATATGTTGCATTGCATACTTTGTTGTTGATGTGGATGAATGTTGAATGATCCATTAGCCCTTGTATGTCATGATAGCCTATGTGAGTCCAGGTGTGCCTGCTACGGCTCTACGCCCCTGGCACTATGACTGTTTATGGAAGTCCGGGTGTGCCTGCTACGGCTCTACGCCCCCGGCATGTATAAGTAAGAAAGATAGGGGCTAAATGGTGACAAGTTCATCCTTGTTGTGAAATGTCTGTGTTATGGCGCATACATGAAAGCATGAATAAGAAATAGTTAAATGATAATAATAATAATAAAATGAATAATAATATACCTAAAAATGGTGGAATTAAACAAATGTTTTTAGTTTCTGCTCACTGGGCTCTTGTAGCTCACCCCACTCCCTCTATCCCCAGAGTTGCAGGTACAGGATAGATCAAGAAGTCGGCTAGAGTGAAGTCAAGCCTTGTATGTTGTAATAGATAGTTGTAATAGATAGTAGTGGACATGAACATGATGTAATGAGTATGTATGACAATGTAATGTAATTAATGATTTGATGATGTATTGAGGATTATAGTAGTGCTTGACCTAGAGGTGTGTGAATCCCCATTATGTACAGAGTATTTAATGAGTA
The DNA here is from genome assembly GCF_001659605.2 of Manihot esculenta. Classification (NCBI taxonomy): domain Eukaryota; kingdom Viridiplantae; phylum Streptophyta; class Magnoliopsida; order Malpighiales; family Euphorbiaceae; genus Manihot; species Manihot esculenta. The sequence goes on from NC_035163.2 coordinate 5,424,553, forward strand.
ATGATGTTAATGACCATGATTATCCAAGCTGATATGTATGATGATGATACCCCATTGGAGTATTTGATGAGGACTCCAGTGTGGGGTTTATGTATGATTTTGTGCATGCACAGGTCTTGCTTGGATAAGATAAAAGAAAAAATTTTACAGATCATGTATATGTTGCTATGTATGGGATTCCACAGGTTTACAGGAGGTATGTAGGCTTGCTACGGGTCCCGGCGGCCTTAAGCCGATCTGGATCCTAGCGCCGGTAACGGGTCGGATTTCCGGGTCGTTACACTTTGGACTTCCTCCAAAGGATGACCACGACACAGAGGATCGATATCACTGTCGAGGTGAGGAATGGCCCTTTATCCTAGAAAAGCCATACTACCAGGCTTGGGCTTCTCACCCGCCTAACCTTCTAACCAACTGGGAAAGCACGTCACATGCTAGCGTGTAGGGTATTTTTCTTTCGAACCCTTTTGTTTTAAAACTGTCTTATTTACTCACCTTGTATTTTATGTAAATATGGCCAGATCATGAAACAAATTTGCCAAGACAGCACATAACACTCATAAAGGCAAAGTAGTTTCTGGAACGACCGATCCACCTTTTAAACGAGCTTGTTATATCGAGGAGATTATCATGCTTGCTCCTCCTTCACCCCCTCGTGTAACAGAAGAATCAACCCCTATTCAACTCGAGTCTTCTACAAGTGGCGCCTCTACACTAGTTCCTGTCTCTATTGAGCCATTAGCTGAGAATGATGGTGTCGAATCCCAGTGGTCTCATAGCATCCAATACCTGGCGCTGGCACTGACTCGGATAACCTCTCTTCTTAAGGAACCTCGCCTGTCAGTCTTCATAGCAAAGAATGCTTTGAGGTCTGGAGACTGTCATCGCTCGAATGAAAATACCTTGTCATTATTTTCATTAAATATTTATATGCTCTGCACTTATTCATAATCTTCATCCAACTGTCGTCTAACGAGACTTAAATAATCTCTTTAAAAAATTGGTAAGGGGTTAACACTCGACTATAACACCAGGTCACTGACTTAACTAGTGGCCATGAAATAAATAACTTGAAAAATTTGCAAAATGGGACCAAGACCCAGACATGTGGCTTGGTGGATACTTGCCTTGTTGCCTGAGCATAAAACACCTTAGAAAATTTATTATAAAAGTGGGGTAAACACATGGTCATTGGGCCTGGTAGATACTCGCCTTTTGATCTGGGCATAAAATGCCTTGAAAATTTTTTATAAATATAGGACTAACACTCGATCATGAGCCTGGCGGATACCCTCCTTGTGGCCTGGTATAAAATGCCTCAGTTAATGGGACTAACACCCAGTCATTGAGCCTGGCAGATATCCGCCTTGTGGCTTAGCAAAAAATGCCTTAGTTAACGAGACTAACACCTGGGCATTGAGCCTGATGGATATCCACCTTGTGGCTTGACATAAAATTCCTTAGTTAATGGGACCAACATTTAGACATGGGCCTGATGGATACCTGTCTTGTGGCTGTGGTATAAAATGCCTTAGTTAACCGGACTAACACTCGGATATGGGCCTGGCAGAAAACCGCCTTGTGGCCGTGGCATAAAATGCCTTAGTTAGCGGGACTAACACTTGGTTATGGGCCTAGCAGATACCCACCTTGTGGCCTTGCCTGGCAGTTATCTGTCTTGTGGCGTTGTTCTTGTCTCCAAACTTTCATCCATCCAACGTTTTTTATATCAAAAAAGATTTGAAGAATACATCATAGTTTTATTTATAATATTTTCATAAATTATAAGCATTCTTTTAATAATAATTAAAAAACTCAGTCATCCAACTTGACCAATTTGAAAACTCGAGGTTTGACTCAGGAGTTGAATATTTGTGACATTCTACTTCTATAGGCTCTTATTGCCACGCGGTTCTCCGATAATTACGTGAATAACCCCCACGGGTTCATTTTCATCAAGATTGACTGGTGTTTTTACCTTAGGGCCCGACCTCTTTTCTTTTCTGTCTTTTATAGCAAACTTTTAGAGCGTGTCATCTCTTATCAGTCTCTCATTTTATCTTTTAGCTGCCGGCATTCTTTTGTAGTGTACCCATGATCCTTATGAAACTAGCAATAGTTTGTTTTGTCTCGCATGCCTGATTTGTCCGAGTTAAGCTTGGTAGGCTATTTGACATCTTTGTTGTTTTTCCTGATCTACATAAGAATATGTGTCTGTGAGTTATTTAATGGAGTATAATTCTTGTACTTATCTTGATCATCCCTTCTTCGGGAGATTGGGTAACTTCTGCAGTCTCCTTCATACCCTCGCCTCTCTGACTTTTGATTTTGCTTTTGACTCATTCTTTTGTCCTCCCTCAATGCCCGGACTTCATCATCAAGCCTGATATACTTTTGAGCTTTGTCCATAAGTTGTTGGTATGTAGCGGTTGAGTTCTTGATTAGAGAATCCATAAACTTAATGTTGTGTATTCCTTTTTTCAACACTTCACATGCTATCTCATTATTTAATTCCTCCACCTGTATTGCTTCTGCATTAAACCGTGAAATAAATCTCCTTAAAAACTCGCCCTCTCCTTGGCGGATCTTTCGCAAGTCAGAGGAGAGCTTTTTAAGAGGTATACAAGTAATAAACTTAGATTTAAATAACATAGTGAATTGTGTAAAGTTCTGAATTGAACCTAAGCTCAGATGTTGGTACCATTTCTGAGCCAAACCTATGAGTGTTGATGGAAACACTCGACACAATACAAAATCGTTGACATCTTGAAACTGCATTATTGTCCTAAAGATTGCCAGGTGACTTCTGAGATCTATTGTTTTGTCATATTTGTCCAAACTTGAAAGTTTAAACTTAGCAAGAAATGTCTCTTCCAAAATCTCTTCTGACAAGGGTGAGACATTGTCTAGCTTATAATCCTCCTCCTACTCCTTCTGATACCTTTGCATGCCTGTATCAGCTTCCAGTTGACATCCTTTGGAGCCTCGTCCGACTTTTCTTCTTCCTCCAACTTGGTCTTTCCTTGGACTGTGTTTGGATTACCTTTGTCTAAGTCCTTGGGGTGTCAATGAAAGCTTTCTCTTTTATCCTGGGAGTCATGAAGGAGGCTTCCTCCCAAGGTTTATACTGCTCAAGAGTGGCTTGTAGCCTTTTTATGTATTAGAGCATCTGCTTATTATTTAGATTACTTAAACCAGCCTCTTTGATCATTGATGGGGTGTTTTATCTACTACTAGGAATGGAGGAAATGATTACGCTCTTGTTAGCAGCAACTTATGAATTGTCAGTCATTTTAGAGAATAGAAAAAAAAAAGTTTCTTTTTAGGAGAAATGAATGAAAGGCCGATTTCTATTCCAATTAAACAGAGAAAATTTAATGGAATTTTTCGGTAACTGAATCAAATGATGTGGCTGAAATAAAGCGAAGAAAAAGAAAACGAGGGGATTGGCGCCTATGACAACCACTCTAACGCTCAAGTCAGTAAACTAAAAAAAAGTGCGAGTGTAATGAAATGTTTTGAATTCAAGAGTAGTTGTCTAAGAATGCGTACTTTATTTGTGTTCATCAGTTTTTATATTATTAAAAAATAAAGATGATAATCAAATTTTTTGAAAATTCGACTAGTAGTATGGATCCCGCTATTATAAGTGTGAAAGGAATTTACTAGGTTGCTTTAAAATAGTAACTTTTTGTGAAACCTCACCCTACTGAGGAGAGGGCGAGTCTCAGCGAAGTACCGAGAACTACAGTGTCTGAATCTTCCTTTTCATGAGCAGGACCATATATTATTTAATTAGACTATTGTCGACTTTATTTCATAGTGATAGTTCACTATATACTTTAAGTGATTATTGTGTTATATTAAATATATTATTTTGAGACAATATAAAATAGTTTGAAAATTAATCTGATTGGTAACCAATTTATATCTAAAATTGAGCCCGATCACCTATCGATTAAGTTTCATTAGTATGTTTTTTTTTTTTTATTTTTTAACAAAACGATATTATTTTGTTTAAGTGGTAGTTATTTATTAATGACTCACGATAATCTTTTATAAAAAATATATATATAAGTGACAAATTTTTAAATTGAATGCAATCTATTATAAATCCAAAACATACGGTAGTGGATTTTATTTAATATTTTTATAAAACAACCTATCCATATATATTTTAGGTTTAGGTTTACAGAAGACAACGTTGATGTAAATTTTTCCTTAAAAGTGACTTACATTTTATTTTATTTTATTTTTAACATTATACTGAAGGGAATAGTGATATATGTTTCTCTAGATTAATTAATGAAAGATTATTCTAGTTCAGATTATATTAATATCTAATATTGTATTAGCATATATATTAATATTAATTTATAAATAATAATTAATTATATATCATAAATTTAATATTTATTGAATATTATACAATATAAAATTATTTTATTAATATTTAATTAATATACTACTAGCATTATATAATAATTGTTAATTTTACACATACAGTAAACTCTAAACTGTCTCTGCCTGCTGAACTCTCTCTCTCTGCATTCTGCAATTTATAGATAAATAAAATCGAAAATAAATTTAATTAAATTAATGTATTTTTATTTAAGGTTTAAATAAATTTAATTTATTTTTTTATTAATTAAATCTGTTTATTTTTATTGAGAGTCAAATAAATTGTAACTTAATATAATATTATTTTTTAATAATAAAACATGTTTTTATATAAATATTAATTTTTTGGCTATTAATATATATTTAAATAAAAATTTAAAATTAAAATAAAAAACTTTAATCTACCTTTGCACATATTTAATAGTAAAAAATTTAGTATTTATATAAGCTCGCACGTTTTAGCCTCACTCTTTTTAATTAATCAAGCTATTTTTTTATTTTATATATCTAAAAATAAATATTTTTCTTGATTCAGTCTGAACTTGAAGGGGATTGGTGGATGCGGGTTTTCTCTCATCAGAATTCAGAAAGCTGAAGCAAATGCCGTATGCATCTTTATCCACTCTTACACGCCCTTCTCTCTGTTTTTGTATACATCCATTTGTTTTTATTATTATATTGCTCAAATAATTGTGCTCTATAATTTCTTCCGTTTCTGCTTGTTCCGATACGCAGCTAATTCACATTGCAAAATCTGCAAGTTGTCCGGTGCGCATTATTCGGTTATCAAACCCAATCCCTAAAACGCATATTAATAACGGATTTAAATCCGTTACAAATTTATAACGGATTAATAATAAATTTTATATTTCGTTACTAATTTTTATTAATTAATTAATTACTAAATTTATTACTTAATAAAATTATTTATAAATTTAATAATGAATTTTGAGATCGGTTATAAATTCGTTACTAAATTAACTAAAAATTAATAACGGATCTCAATCCGTTAATAAATTTGTTACTAAATCGGTTATTAAATAAATAAATTAAATAAATAAAATAGTAACGGATTTAAAAACGGAATACAATCTATTATATAATTAGTAACGGATTTAGTAACGAATTTAATCCGTTACTATTTTTTTAATAAAAGAATCGATTTTTATTTTTTAAAATTTTAAATTTTCTTTTTAAGTTAGTAACGGATATAATCTGTCACTAAATCCGTTACTAATTCAAAAATTAGTAACGGATTCTATAATCCGTTACTAAATTTTAGAAAATAAAATACCACATTTTTATTTTAAATTCATGTATTTTTATTTCTACTTTAGTAACGGAAAAAATATGTTCCTGAATCCGTTACTAATCTAAAATTAGTAACGAATTAAGAAATCTGTTACTAAAATTTGGAGAATGCCGCCTTTTTATTTTAGTTTGCTCGCGTTTTTTTTAAAATTTAGTAACGGATTTAATACGTTACTAAATCCGTTACTAATTCGCGTATTTATACACTCACCCATTTTATCTCCCTTCACTTCATTCATTTTCTTTCTCCTTTTCGCTCCTCATTTCTTCATTTCTCCATTTTTTTCTTAATTATTAACTCCATTTTTTTCTATTTTCTTTTATTTTCTTCAATTTTCTCTTCAATTTTTTTTCATTATTGATCTTCCTTTTATCACTTGATTTATATTTTATTTTCTCTCATATTTTTTTCTTTCATTTTCTTCTATTTTCTTTCATTTTCTCTTCCACTTTCTATCATTTTCCCTTCCTTTTTCTTTCATTATTCATTCATTTACTTTCTTTTCTCTCATATATATACTCTAACCTTTTTTTTACATTCTTTTATATATCTTCATTTTCTCTTTATTTTTCTTCATTTTTTTCTTCATCTTTCTCTCATTTTCTTTCTTTTTTCTATTTTTTCTTCCTTTTTTCTCATTTCCTTTAATTTTCCCTTTTTTCTTATTTGCTCTTCATTTTTATAGTTATTTTCTTTTATTTTCTTTCTTTTGTTATTTTCTCTTTTATATCTCATTTTTTTCTATTCCCTCACATTTTTTCTTTTTTTAAATTTTCTCATGTAATTTTATAATAATTTTCTCATAAAATTAATAAAATTTAAAATATTAAAGTTAATATTTAATATAAAATACAATGAAAAAATTAATAATTTACCATAATTAAATTATTATCTAATATAAAATATAATGAAATAAATTAATTCCATTTCAAAAAAATAAAATAAATTAATAATTTAATATAATTTTTTAAATATTTTTTAAAATTAACAATAAATTTAATAATGAAATATAAATTTAATATATTTTTTTATTTTTTATTTTATCAAATTAGTAACGAATTAGTAACGGATGCAATTTATTTATATATTTTTAATTTTTATTAAATTAGTAACGGAGTTGAAATCCATTATTAAATTTCATTATAAATCCATTACTAAATCAGTAACGAATTACTAATCGATTATTATTACATTAACAACGAGATTCATAATAACGGATGTAAATTCGTTATTAATTCGTTACTAAATTGGTTAATAACGGATTTTTGATCGATTAGTAACGAAAAAATCCGTTATTAATTCGAAAAAATTCATTACTAATCCGGAAAAATGGTTATTTTAGTAAAATTTATTCTATTTAATTTAATTATTAAGTAATATTTTTTAAATAATTTAATTTTTTTTATTTTCAATATTGACTATTCCATTTAATTTTAATAATAAATATATAAATTATTTATTAGTGATATATATGGCTATGAGGTAGCTTTGTTTGGAATGCACACGTAGTGCTCGATGAAAATGCTATTGGCTATGGCAGAAGAGGAGATGGATGTTGTGGCTCTCTGTAGAGATTACAGGTAGCAACTGATATGCTCTATTGACTTGACGTTCAAAATGTTCATTTTTCTTCTTTTGGATCAGTTGAAAAAAAATATTTATTTATTTATTTATTTTTAATTATCTTCAAATAAAACGTGGTATAAGAAGTTTGAATATTGATTTTTGTCCTGCTCTTGCATGAATATTTTTGACATAGTAATGTTGACTTAATTATGGATTTATTTGTCTTTAATATATATTAAAAAAGGATATATATATATATTTCTTAAAATAATTTTTATTTTTATTTTTTTAAAAGAGAAATTCATTTTTTTATGATGACTTATTTATTATTAAGAAAATATTTTTTATTTAATTGAATTTTTTTAGTGCTCAAACACTAGAAAATAAAAAATATTTTTCATAAAATAAATGGAGCTTTAATCTTTAAATATTAATGTTTTTAAGGCACTATTTAATAATATTAGCTCTTTTAATACAATTAAACACAATTTTCAAAATTATTATCCTAACAAAATTTAGAAATTTTAGATAATAAATATATATACCGATGATCGCTGGGTTTTTTCACCCCGGATTGAGGTCAGACCCATTAGAACAGCTCATAATCCGAAAGTTTCTAAATCTCTTTTAAGAGTCAGGTCCAGCCCGCTCAGCTCTGGGCCTAGCCTTATTCTTATCTTCTAGCCCAGCTCCGAACCAGAAGGAATTCAGCTCATTCGCTTTGTGGGACCATCCGCATGCGTACCTGGAGAGAATTAGGGGCCGTTATGCATGGGACAGAGATCTGATTCTCTCGTACGTCCGTATCAACGTAGCAGGGACGGGTGGTCCAATGATACACGTTCTATTACACGTCACTAGCTGTCAAAAGGAAATATATAAAAGAAGAAACACTCTCCTCTAGGTCTAAGTTTTTTCAGTCTTACAGAACCCATTGTAAAACCCTATTTTCTGAATTTCAGATCATCATATACGACTGATAGAACTTAGGTTCATTGACCACCTCAGTCTTCCTTTGCTGTTATCCTTAAAGCTTATGTATTAATCAAGATTTAAAATGGAGATCTCCTAGTCTGAAAAGCTTAGGTTCATTGACCACCTCAGGCTAGCTTTCTTTTCTTTATTCTATCTTTTAAACTGTAACTTCTGCTTTCTGTTTTGATATTTACAGCAGTAATAAATTCTTTTTCTCTAGGCTTTATTTCCGCTGTTATTGCTGCCTGAAACCTCTGATAAAGGCCACAGTAGCCATCCCTGTGGCCCTGCTGGCTGCTGCCAACCCCCAATTAGAGTGAAAACTTGAAAGTGAAAAAATAAAAATTTTGCCAAAAGGGTATCAAGAAAGTGAAAGAAAAGAGGATGGTATGGAGCATTTCTGTCTTTAATATGCCTTTATACAAAAGGTCCAAGTTCTCTGTTTCATATGAACAAATTTGTTTTAAACAGAAAAAATTGGAATTTTCTATATTAAAATTTGGAGATGAAAAAGAGAAGGTTACAGCAGTAATGGAGATTCTTTTGTCAGTCCCCATTTAGGGGTTTTGCTGACGTTTTTTTTTTATTTTTTATTTTTATTTTGAAGTCTGGTCCCATGGTACTTGCAGACAAGATCCCAGAATACCCATCAAAATTGTTTCATGCCTAAAATGCCCTCCGACCAGAAAACTATCCAATTACCAAAACAACCCCACTTCTCCATTATCTTACATTCTATTCAATCTTTTCCAGCTTTAAAGGGGTTTACACACTGTATAGATCAATGGCAGTCAGCAGAAGAAGTTTGTAATTGCAGTAGAAGGATAGGGGCAGGCAAGTAATAGAAACATTCTCACTGCTCTTTCAAGGTGGATATATAATAAAACGGTAACAAATGTAGTTTGCCAAATTGGGGAAAAATCCAAAAATATTCAAAAACCCTAGACTGTCCTCAACTAGTATTTATAACACCCACGAGGCCCCCTCCGGACCAGTACACCGGATCACCCTCTGCCTCTCTCTGCATTGTGTACTTTTGTCCCTAAGAATATAGAAAAAAAAAATTCCATGATTGTCTCAGCCACCACCTCCTTTCTCTATTCCTAAATTTTGATTGTGTGCCTGTATAAGAGAGAGAGAGAGAGAGATGAGGGGGAGATCATTATCTAAGCAAGAAACAAGAGAAGGCAAGCTTAAAGAGGAGCCTCATCTCTCTGGTGCTTACATCCGTTGCCTCGTCAAGCAGTTAACTTCCTCAAGAACCAAGGACCCCATGAATCCCAAAGACCGTGGCTGCGTTGGTGATACTGGTTTTTCCTGCCAAAATATGACCAAGTCAGGTGAAGAAACCCAGCAACCCCAGCAGCACAAAAAACAAGTTAGGAGAAGACTCCATACCACTAAGCCTTACCAACAAAGGCTTCTTAATATGGCTGAAGCTAGACGAGAGATTGTTGCTGCTCTTAAGTTCCATAGGGCATCCATGAAACAAGCCAAAGAACAGCAGCAGCAGCAAGACCACCGCCAGCAACCATCTCCTCCGGTGCAGCTCTCCGCCCAACCATGCCTTGAACAAGAGGGAAAGATTAAATCTAGAAGGAATCCTAGAATATATCCATCAAATACCGCCAATTTCTCTAATTATTTAGATACCCTTTCCTGCACTTCTAATTTCTCTCATGCACCACCTCCTTCATATCCTTTTTGCTGGTCTACTTCTCCAAATCTTCCTTCAACTTTCATTGATGAACATCTCAATTTCCCCCTTCCAAATCAAACCCTGGGCTTAAATCTCAATTTTCAAGATTTTAACGACTTAGACACCACTCTTTATCAAAGCAGCAACAACCCATCATTAGTTTACTCATCCTCATCACCATCATCGTTCTCTTCACCTTCTCCTTCACTTTCCATTATCACTCAGGAAATTCCTTCAGTTGGAAAATCACAAGAAGGGCTGCCTCCTGCCGTGTCTGACTCAACTGAAACTTATGGCGGAGGAGGACTGCACCAAGTGATGGATGATGAAGAGATGGCAGAGATCAGATCAATCGGAGAACAACATCAGATGGAATGGAATGATACCATGAACTGGGTCACATCAGCATGGTGGTTCAAGTTCTTGAAGACCATGGAACCTAATCAAGAAGTGAAGACAGAGGATGATAATTACCATCCATTCGATCAAGTGATTGAATTCCCTGCCTGGTTGGATTCAAATGATGAATGTTTACAGCAACAGTTTGATGATTACTGCATCCAAGACTATTAACATGATCCTGCCCTGCCTTGGTAAGAACAAAAACTTTTCAAATTTCATGAGAATTAAGCAAATATTTTCTCTTCCGTATATGCCTTTGCACCAGAGCAGTAGGTAATTTCCTGTTTTGGTAAGAAAACTCAAAATATAAAATTTTGCCCTTAAAATCATCAAAATTATGCATTGAACCCACCTAGTCATATATAATTCCTCCTAGAGGTTGACTGCTGCATAATTTTATCAAGAGAAAATTACTATTTAATATCACATCTAACCGTCTCATGTAAACTTTTCTAAAATTTCGACTGGACCTAATTTTTATTGTTGACTTTTAATAGAGACTCATAATAGTTTTTTGAAAAAAGAAATTTTGAAATTTCAAAAAGAAATTTCGAAATACAAAAATTTTGATGTGATAAGGGCACAAACATGAAAAATTCACTATTGTTTAGAGATTAATTTTGTATTTTAATTATTTTTTAAATATTTTAAATATTTTCTTTAACTTTACACATTAGAATTTTATTTCTATTATAAATAGCTCTCTTAGTTATTAAAAATTCATGAAATTTTAATAAGATTTTTTATTTTTTAATTTTTTTTTATTTTATTTTAATTAAATTATATTGATTGAAATTTCGAACGGAGTCTAAATATTACTTTATCAGTTTAAAGTTCGATTCTGGACTCTGCGCGCTAATCATGTTTGCATAGGCTTGCATAAGTTTCATTAAGCCCATGATTTAATCTTCCATATATTTATTACTATTATTTGTTCAAATGATTAAATGGATTTGTTTGGTTTTTGGAATTTGTGATGCACAGCATGGACATTGGAGATATTGAAGGCATAGATGGAGAATGGCTAGCTTGACAAGGATTGATTGTTTTTTGTTAATCAAATCTTTGGCTATTTTTGTTCTCTTTGATCTCCCATTAATCCTTTTCAACTCAGTCTTTTAGATGTTTTTCTTTATCTAATAAGGCCTGCAATTATTTTGATGTTGAAACAACAGGCCATCCTCAAATCAGAAATAATGAAACCAAGGAGTTTTTGCTATTGTGGGAAAAGTGGCAACTCCCTTTTTTATTGATCCTTCACTGTAAATCAATCCAGGAATTACCCATTAAATCTGCAATTCCTCCTGTTGTTGAACAGGGTGGTCATGAAAGTAGCAATTTGATTGGATAATACTGTTTTCTTGGAAGCTAAAAGGCAAAAATTACAGATTGAGTTTCACCATTCCCATTTATAACAAACATTATCAGACCCTCATCTTTTCTTCTTTCTCAAATTTCTATTTTATTATTATTTTTGCTTTATAAAATTTCAGTAAAACCCAAATGATGTCTCTTTAAAATTCAATATCTAGTGAACTTAGCACAAGTTAAATCAATCACGGCAAGATGCAGTAATCAGCTTAGAGTACGATAACTGAGTCGATTCTTCATTAATCGAATTAAAATTTAAAAAATTAAATTTAATTAATAATCGATCTGTGATTAGTTATAATTTAATTAACTGAAATAAAATTAAAAATATATAATAATAATAATTTTTTATAAAATTTCTAGCAGTTCATGGGCCAATAACACATTATCCATAATTTTTTCCTGATACCAAAGCTATTTGGGCAAGGCTTATTATTCTACTAAGTAGCCTTTTCATTCTTGAAGCCAAAACCTTTGTGGCAGCCTTGTATGTCACACTACAACATGCAGTGGGTCTAAAATCAGCGAGCCCTAGCTCTGCAGGGTTAGGGTATTATTTTATATTAATTCAATTACCCTTCAAACTATCTAATTTAATAATCAATTAAATTCTATTTTTATTATATGCTTTTTTTAATAAATTTTTTTATAAAATATTTTAATAATAATATTTATTTTTTAATTAAAATAATAATCAGAGTAGATTTTAGAAAAAAATAATTTAAGAGGTGAGTTAATTAAGAATTGAATCAATATAAATTAATATACTCAAATTATTGGTAAAACTAAAATAAATATAATAATAATATCAAATATTTTAATTATTATCAATTTTAATTTTAGATAAAATGATTAAAAAAAATTCAAGCTTTAAAAGATTTATAATTACACTCTGATTTTTAAAATTTTCAATTTTTTAAATTTTTTTATCAATTATACTTATAAATTTGCTGATGTGAAAAACGATGTGACAATTCATTGTAAAAGAAATGATGAGATATAAAGTTTAAAATTTATAAAAATTGTAAAAGAATAAATTTGTTTTAGTGATTAACTCTTAATATTAATCAATTAGTGAAGAAATTGAGCAATTAATGCTCCATTAAAAAGGATTAAAAAAGAGAAATTTAAAAAATCACCAAGTAAGAAAATTTATTTATATGTTAAAAAAAATTTATTAATTAATTATTTTATTAATTTTAACTATTAAATATTTTATTATTTAATTTATGTAATATGAAAAAATTTATTAATTAATTATTTAATTTTATAAAAATATTTAATAATAACTCTCTCTATTAAGTGCATTTCAAATTTTTATTTAATATTTAATGATAAAATTAATAAAAAATTAATTAATAAATATTTTAAAATTTAAAAATATTTTAATTTATTTTTTAAAATTAAGTCACTAATTAATGAATTTTCATATATTACTTAAATAATAAATTTTTCAATATTTAAAAGACACGACAAATTGATTTTTTTATGATGTTTTTTTTATACATTTGCGTTGCAAATTTAAAGAGAATATCAAACAAATATTTCTTTAAAATATGCCAATGCGTTAAACATTTTGAGTTAATATAATAGAAAATTTATTATTTAATCTTTAGTATTTTCATTATTAATAAGTTAGCCCTTTAATTTTAAAAAATTATTTTTATATTTTTTAATTAATAAAATATTTTTTTTATTTATTTTTATCATTAAGAATATAGTAAAAATATAAATTATTCTTCTTTTTACGATGAGGAGCCGTTTCTTTTTTTCTTCTTGTTTTTTTTGCTTTTTTCCCTTCGGTTTTTAAATGAAATATAATGATGTTTTAATAGATTTAAAAAAAATAAGACATTTTAATAAATTTTTAAAAATATAAAAATTAATTTATTTAAGAGTAAAATTAAATTTTAAAAAATTTTTCTCTCATTTTTTATTTTTTTTCAACCGAAAAGAGAATAGAATAACTATTTTATTATCGGAAAGAAAAAAATAAAAATATTTTAATAAATTTTTAAAAATACACAAATGATTATTAATAATAATAATAATATTAAAAGTCTAAATAATAAATTTTTCTAAAATATTAACTAATTTAATATTAAAATTAAATTATTTATGGTTTTTTTATTTATTCATTTTTAACGTGGGATTCCCATTTCATATGGACCTCAGCTCTCTAGGGTGAGCAATATTCGGTTCAAATCGAAAAAATTAATCGAATCGATTTAAAATTTTGGTTTGGTTTTTTATATATTTCAGTTCGATGTGGTTTTTAATTTTAAAATTTTCAGTTATTTCGGTTCGGTTCGGTTTTGATAAAAAAAAAATCAAAAAAACCGAAGCGAACCGATTAGTGATAATAATATATTTTTTTAATAATATAGAGAAATTAAATCATATTAAGATTAAAATATTTTAATTAAATTTTAAAATATTAAAAATAAAGTTTAAAAAATAAAAAATTATTAAAAATCGAAACCGATCAAACCGAACCGAATCAGATCGATTCGGTTCGATTTTTATAAACACTAAAATTTTAATTTTTAATTTATTCGATTCAGTTCGATTTTGAACCGAATCTACCGAATGCTGACCCTACAGAGCGTATTTGTTAATTGAAGTTAATATTAAATTTGTGTAGGGAATATGCCTTCAACATTTTCTAAGGATTTCTTACTAATCAAGTCATGCATGAGTATACTTTTATATTTTTTATTTATTTTTCTTTTATAAAAAAAAAACATCATCATTACTCAAAAAAGCAAACAGCTAACACAAAAAATAAATTCTTATTTGATTTAACTGTATTACTTCTAACAAGTTAGGAAGTGACTTAATTAGATTAAAATAAATAAATTACTTTCTTGATTTTTCATAAAGTAATTTAATTAGGTTGTGCTGAATAAATTACTTTTTTTCCACTGAGGAAAGAAATTTTTTTGACTTCCCAGAAAATCAAGAAAAAATATTAACCAAACAGAAATAATTTTTACATTTTTTAAAAATTTCAAATCCTCTAATTAAGTTATCTCAACCAAATAAGACCTAAGTTTCCTCTACTTTTCTTTTTTTCTCATAGGAGAGATAGGAGATAAAACTTTAAAAACTGAAGGATGAAATTAAAAATAATTAAAAAATTAAGAGATAAAATTATAGATAATTACTATGTTTAGAGACGAAATTATATTAAAATATAGGATGAAATTAATTAATTATATATGAAAAGAAAAAATTTATATTCACTCGGGTGTGTATATTCATTTAATTAAAAAATAATACATTATAAAGCAAAATAGTAGATTCTATTAAAAATATAATAGGATCCACATTTAAATTTAATATTCTAATTTTTTTAATTAATTATACAAATATATTATTAGACCCATATGGAAAATTAAATAAAATTTATTTATTTGTATTTTATAAATATTCCACTTAAATAAGAAAAAAAACATTTGATAAAAATTTGTTATCAAATTTGTTATTAAAAAATTTATTAGCAAAAAAGTAAACAATTAGATTAGCACTTGGTCGATTCAGTTCAAAATTAAATCGAACTAAATAAATTAAAAATCAAAATTTTAATATTTATAAAATTCAAATTGATTTTGATTAGACATTAAATCGAACCTAATCGATCTGATTCAGTTCAATTTGATTAATTTAAATTTTTAATAATTTTTTTATTTTTATACTTTATTTTTAATATTTTAAAATTTAATTGAAATATCTTAATTTTAATAATATATAATCTCTTTATATTATTGAAAATAATATATTATTATCAGTAATTGATTTAGTTTGATTTTTTTGATTTCTTTTATCGAACCGAACTAAAATAATTAAAATTTTTAAAATTAAAAATAAAATCGAATTGAAATAAATAAAAAAAATTAAATTAAATTTTTAAATTAATTTGGTTCGATTAATTTTCTCAGTTTGAACTAAAATGTTACTCGCTCCTAAAAATAATTACATATAAAAAGGAAAAAAAATAGCCTAATAAATACCTCGCTAAATTTAATAATAAAATTTTAAATTAAATCAATAATAATCAATTATTAAATTTAACAACGGAGTTTAAGTTATTATTGAAAAATTTTATATTATTTTTTTTAAAAAAATAAAGATTAATTTTGAAATTATGTTTATTTTAATTATTAATTTATTATTTAAATTTTTAGTTAATATATTTGTTTTTATTTTATATTATTGTTAATATGTAAATGGATTATCATATTCCTACCAATAATTATTATAAATATATTATAAGAAGAGAAAATAGTAGTCTTTCAAAATGAAAAATAAATAAAGATGATAAAATGAAATGAGAAAATATATAAATAAAAATGAAAAATTTTAAAAAGAAAATAAAAGTGAAGAAAATGTGAAAAAAGAAAATAAGATGAAAGAAAGTGAAGAAAATGAGAAAATAAAAGAGAAAAAGAGAATAAAATGAGAGAAGTGATGAAAAATGAGAGAAAAGATAATAATAATAATAATAATAATAATAAAATAGTTAGGAAAAGTTAAGCAGACGGAAGAAAATTAAAGAAATTGAGAAAAATATTGAAAAGTATAGACAGAAAAAAGAGGAAAAATTGGTAGTGATAATATTTATATATAATATTTATATGTAAGTTTTTTTTTTTTAAAAAAGACTTTTTCTTTTCTGAAATTAAATATAGAATTTTTAATTCAAATAAATTAAAAAAACTATTGCTAGTTTAAAATTTTGAATTTTTTTAAAAAAGGAAAACGAGTTTTTTTCCTTAAAATTAGTAATAGTTTGAAAAATATGCTACTAATTTATAAATTGAGTGAAAAATGTGTTGATAAATTCTTTTAAAAATTGTTTTTTTTTTAAAAAATAAATAAGGTTTTCCTTCTGAGAATTAGCAACGCATTATAAAATTTATTGCAAAATTAACAATTAATTGTTAAGAAAATTATAATCTGTTTAACTCTTAATCCATTGCTGAAGTAGAATAAATCCATTGCCAAATTCCAATGGATTATTGAATATGTTACTAAATCTGAAGAGTTTTTTTTTTTTTTTTTTTGAATTTCTTTAGGTTTAACAATATTTAAATTCAGTTGCCAATTTCAACCGGTGATAAATTAAAAAATGGTTTTGTTCACTTCTTTTAAGTTTAGAAATTGATTTACCAACAATTTTAAATCTTTTGATAAATCTGAAAAAAAGTATTGTCCAATTCACTACGAAATTAAACCTTTTTTTTTTCACTTAGAGATATGCATATGAATTATCGATCGACATTACAATCATTTAAAATAAATTATAAGTTGTCACTATACAATAGGGTTATATGTTAAAAATTTGATAATTATAAAAAATTTAATAATTCGATAGGTTATCAATAAACTTATTTTCTTCTTCATCGAGACTCTATCTCTCTTAGAGAGAACAAGACTTCATAAATAATTATCGTTCATAGAGTTGGTAACCAACTCCACTTTCGTACATCCCTTATCTACTATCCATTTTTAGAAGATTTAATTTATAACTAATTCTACTTTTTTTACACTATAAAAACTAATGAACATAGAGATTTAGGTACTTATTTTTATATAACCATTTTTCGATTCTACCCAATTTATTATATTCGCCCATTTTATCAATTTACTGATTTGAGCGTCAGAGTGACTGTTATAAGCACCAATTACATCACCCACCTTTTCCTTTATGCAAGTTGAGCAATCACAACTCAACTTCGCTTCAACCACATCAGCTATTTTCTTCCTGTCCAATCTTGTCATTAATAGCCTGTCTTGGAAGAAAATATTTTATACAATCGTTACATATATAACAGTTACATACTAATTATTAATTATGATGGAGCTTACATAATATCAACGATAATTAAAATTACTATCCATCTTGAGAGGTGTGTAATTAAGCATAAATAATTTAATTTTAATACTCTATGCTATCACTGGTGTCCGATTTTGACAGAACCGCTTACATCACAAAAAGTATCAAGTCTATTACTCATACTACCACCGGTATCCGATTTTGGAAGAACCACCTCCGTTGCAAAAACTGTCAAGTTTATCGCCCATGCTACCATCAGTATCTGATTTCGGCATAACAGCTTCCGCCGCAAAAACTACTAAGTCTATCACTCATATTACCACCGGTATCCGATTTTAGAAGAACCACCTCCGTTGCAAAAACTGTCAAGTTTATCGCCCATGCTACCATCGGTATCTGATTTCGGCAT
Source organism: Manihot esculenta (assembly GCF_001659605.2). NCBI lineage: Eukaryota > Viridiplantae > Streptophyta > Magnoliopsida > Malpighiales > Euphorbiaceae > Manihot > Manihot esculenta. The sequence goes on from NC_035163.2 coordinate 5,442,527, forward strand.
AACAGTTTCCGCCGCAAAAACTACTAAGTCTATCATCCATGACAATACTAACTGTTATAATAGTTGTTAGTTATTTTAGGTCATATTCAGTATATTAGTAGTTTGACTAGCTGTTTCACTATATGTTAGCCGTTAGATATTATCTGTTAGCAGTTAATTATTTATATAGTGTTCAAAAGTGAGTGTCTAGTATAAAAATAAATATTAAATTAGCTCTTAAATATAAGACGACAATAAATGATAATTATAAATATGTAAATTTATAAAAAAAATAAAAAAAAATTATAAGTGTAAACAAAATTACAACTAATGCTTATCGACCACTAAATATTAAAAAGAATAGTTTTTTGATACTCATTAATTCAACTATCAAATACTAATATAAAATAGTAGTTATTAAATAATAAATAATAAAAATTAGTGTTTTAACTCCGATCTAAACACTAAATATTAAAATATTAAATATTAAATACCACTTTCAAAATTAACACGAAGTCTAATTAGCTTAAATTTTCCAATGTAACTAACGAGGAATCTATTGAGAAAGTAGCACAAAGGTAGCTAGAGAAGCAGCCATTATCCAGTGCACGGCTAAATAGTTTAAAATAATAAAACACAAAAAAATAAAATAATATTTTATTATAAATATATTGAATCATGCAGTAATTTTATTTTTTTTATGTAAATTAATATTAAAATATATTAAATTCGGATCTCAATAATTTAAATTACATCAGCTATTCAGATATCCCATCAACTATTCAGATATCTTATAATTTCTAATAAAGCGGTAAAATTTTAATTACAATAACACAATATCCATATCAAAAAATTATCTTTATTTAACAGAATTCTGTATCTTATTTTATTTAGAACTTCATATTCTATCTGATTCCATATTATATCTAAACTCTATTTAACACACTATATAATGAGCTCATAACCTCTATAATCAGATACATTATTCTCTCCATTAGTAAATTCTATAATTTATTCGTCACACATACTAACTTAAGTATAAGAGAGGTCGAAGTAATCTACCTGATATTTTCTTTTCTTGCAGGTCCATACCCGAAGAATTATGATGTGAACAACATTATTGGTATCATCTATAGTAATTGATACAAAAAACATTATAGAGATTGTGAGCTCCTTATATATTCACTTAAGCATCGGACAGATTGCCAAACCAATCCACCTGGTATTTTCTTTTCTTGTAGGTCTATACCCGAATAATTATAATGTGAACAATATCATTGACGTCATATGTGATAATTACAAAAAAACTATGTATCTCCCTTATATTTTTTTTAATTATTAATATTTATATTAGAAAATTGTGTTCCTACGATGAACAATTTTCGTCGCTAAAGGTTATGTTTCGTTACACAACCGAAAACTATGTATCTCCCTTATATTTTTTTTAATTATTAATATTTATATTAGAAATTTGCATTCCTATAGTACGTTCCACATATCAAAAGACTCTTTTTCAAATTCAAGTGACCTATTGCTCCCCTAAGCGATGTAAAAATACCCTTTCAGACAATCAATTGTGTCCCTAAGCACTGTAAGAGCGCCCCTTAGGCGACATAAGAGCTCCATTCAGGCAATCAATTGTCCATTTAGGCGATATAAGAACGTTCTTTCAGGCAACCAATTACCCACTTAGATGACGTAAGAAAGCACTTAGGTGACGTAAGAGCGCACTTAAGTGACGTAAAATCGCCCTTAGGCAATGTAAGAGCATTCTTAGACAATGTAAGAGCATCCCTAAGCGACATAAGAGTGCCCTTTCAGGCAACCAATTTCCCAATTAGGCGACATAAGAGCGCACATTCAGACAACTAATTGTCCACTTAGGCGATGTAAGAGCGTCTCCTAGGTGATGTAAGAGTTTCATTTCAGGTAATCAATTACCCATCTAGGCGACGTAAGAGCGCCCCTAGGTGATGTAAGAGCGCCTTTTCAGACAATCAATTGCCCATTTAGGCGACATAAGAGTGTCCTAGGCAACATAAGAGCGCCCTTTCAGACATGCAATTGCCCCTTATGCATGCCTTCATTAGCAACTCATACCCATGCAGCTCTCATGATGGCAGCGTAGTACCAGATCTCATCAATATCAAGCCATTAAAGCAAATGAAAACATAAATCAGGTAATATTTATTTAATCATACAAGTTCATCTATTGAAACACTCATATTTTAGTCATGTATCGGTAACTTTAGTCCTCTCATCTATATTAAAATGCACCCATAAAATATTATTATCACAAAATAAGTAGCAAAAAAGCTAAAACCTCAAAGGTCAAATTACAAGATGACAAGTTTGTCAAAGGAAAAGTCAAGACAATCACCAAATTGATTTTTCATCAAAATTCCCATAAGGCGACAAGTTCGTCAAATAGAATAATCAAGTATTAAACTTAAATATTTGACCACTGTATGGGCTACTAATGTAGATCAATATTAAAATATATTAAATTTGAGTTTCAATAATTCAAATCAAGTTAACTATTCAGATATCTTATAACTCCTAATAAAGTGGTAGAATTCTAATTATAATAAAATGTTATTTATGTCAAAATATATTTTATCTAATATATTATATCTTATTTAGAACTTTATTATCGAGCACTCATATTACTTACCATTATATTAAATTTTGATAAAATATATTTTTTAATTATAATTATTTATTTGTTAAGTTATTATCTATAAAATACTACTTCAAGAAATCGTGACTCGGCTTATAAATGAATAAATATAATTTATTTATTTAATATTTTTATATTATAACTCAATAAAAAATATTATTTTATAAATTATAAAATTACATATTTAATTAAAAATATAATGAATTAGAAATGAAATTTTGAATAAATATAAAATATAATTATTACTAAAATTATAAAATATTAATATATTAACTATTAATTTTATTAATTGGACGCTACAATTATGTCTGATCAAACGTGATTCATATTTGCGATTTTTTTTTTTAATTTTGTATTTGATTAAAAAACACCATCAAATAATAAATAAATTACAATTCAATACCTAAAGGTAAATAAATTTTTTAATTGAAACCTTTTTTGTCAAAAGCCCAGTTTTCTCTTGTAGTTGGCTCAATTTGGATAAATTTTTTTAGAAAGATTATTATTTTTTATTCTAAATAAGAAAATTACGAGAAAAGAAATCAATCGAATTGAATTTTTATAAAATTATTGACTCAAAACAAAGGAAATATGCGTTTAAGGGAAAATTTGAGTTTGATCCTCAGAGAATATATAGATATATTTTCCATTCCCTTTTATTCAAATTCTGAAGAACCACACTTTAGTTTGTTTATGAATAAGGTCTATGAGAAATTAATTATCTCCAAATGGATTAATTATAATTCATCCACTTTGGATTAAAAAGCTGAAGCGAAAACAAGGTAAAACTCCAGGGATTCCTAGCCTGTAAATGAAGCTACAGGAAGATTGTCAATGCAATCAAGCCATGGACTCCTGGAAGGCTTTTTCACACGTTTCATTGATTTCCAAACCAGGCTGTTGCACTTGAACCCAGACCCAAATGCAAGTTGCCAGACCCTGTCTCCTCTCTTCACCTTCTCCTTAGCTTCCAAATAAGCTAGCTCATACCATATACTGCTGCTCGAAGTGTTCCCAAATCTGTGCAGTGTCATCCTTGATGGCTCCATGTTCTTGTCACTCAGTCCAAGATTCCTCTGTATCTCGTCCAGCACTGGCTTGCTTGCTGCATGCACGCAGAAGTGCTCAAATGCGAGCTTGTAATCTGGGATGTAGGGCTTTGAGGATGGTGAGGTTGAAGAACCATTGTTTTTCTTGCCGAGTAAGAGCCTCCGAACCAAGGTTGCAAAGAAGAGGAGCTGCTCTGAGAAGGGAAGCACCAGTGGTCCTAGTGTGGTGATGTTGGTTTTCAAGGCATTTCCTCCTATTTCCATGAGTTGCTTGCTCAGTTTTACTCCCTTGAATTTTTGGTCATCTTCTTCCTGGTAAATGCTCCTAATCATTGAACGTCACCCATCAAATTCAGAACAATAACATCAAATCAAATTTACAGACAGCGAGCGACAGTAAATTGTTATGAGCTATAAAACATAGTAGTGTGAGAACAGAACTAATTAGCACAACACTAGCAAACCTGAAACTGTCGTCATCGGCTCCTTTATGGGTTCGAACGATATGTTCAAGGCGATACTTAGCACGAGGGTAGTCGCGTCGCCGGTTTGACAATAGTACGGCGGAGCAGCCCATCCTGAAAAAGCAATTGGGTATGATCATGGAACGTTCCTTGCCATTATACCAGTTAAAGCCCACAATCTCCGTGCTAACCACCACAGCATAGTTGTTAGGATTGGCTTGCAACATGTCACGGCCTAGATCCACCGCTATAATCCCAGCACTGCAGCCCATTCCACCAAGGTTATAGCTGAGAATATTACTTCTCATCTTGTAATGATTTATAACCATGGCAGAGAGAGATGGGGTCGGGTTAAAAATGCTGCAGTTCACGACAAGGACACCAATGTCCTTTGGTCGGACTCTGGTCTGCTCAAAGAGCTCATCAAGTGCCCCAAATATTACCGTTGAGGCCTCCAAACGAGCCTCCTTCATAGTTGCACAATTCTCTTGTCGCATCACTGCTTTAGGAATGTAAGTTTCGTCTCCAATTCCTGATGATTGTAAAATTTTCTTCTGGAATTCCAAGGTTGCCTCATCGTACTTCCCTGTCTTTCTTGCCATCTCGATGAACTCATCTTTGCTCACCTGTAATAACATGGAACTCATTGATTCAGACACCCTTTACATATAAATGAAGGAGAGAGAAAACAAGAGCTTACCTTGAGATCATCATGAGGACGATAACAAGCAAAATCAATGAGATAAATGGACCTTGGGCGAGACATGAGGTAAGCAGAAACAGTGAAGACTAAAACAGCAAAGAAAGAAATCACAGAGACAATATCATAGCGAGCATCTTCCCAGAGCTTCTTCCAGAGCTCTTCCCTGTTAAGGCTGCTCACTTCAGCACTGAAAACGAGCACCAAAACTGGGACTGTGGCAAAGTATATGGCATGGGTGATAAGATAATGGTAGCCCAACTTGACGTACTTGAGTTTCACAGATTGAAGAAAGTCAGGCAACCTTCTCCTTACCCTGACAGAGAATGTGTGAGATCCAGCATTGGGACCTGAGGATTCTACCCCACGATTGACTATCTCTGTGGACAAGAGATCTCTTTCACTAGCCATCTTGAAGAGTGCAGAGTTTCACATGCCTATGTAACTATATATAGTAAAATTCTAATCTGAATCCGATTTATTATGGATATTAATTACAAGAAGTATAGAAAATCCTCATATAATTTGATTTATATATTAAAATTTTATATCAATATATGGGTGACATCATATTTTAAATAATTTTTTTTATTTTTATAATAAATAACGTAAATTTCATTAAATTTTAAGAACGATCCACTTAAAAATACGAAAAAAAAATCTCAATCAGACCTGAAATATCATGTATAGATCGAACAAGCGCACGAGTTATATTATTAGCAGAAACCAACAAAATTGATACAAATAGAAATCATCTCCGAAATAAGAGATTTACAATAAAAAACAAAATTATTAAATGATGACAAATCTTAATAATTGAAATAAATTATGATTCGAATCAAAAGCTGAGTGTCTGACTCTACAGTAATCGAGAATAAATTTAAATTTTTTTTAAAAATCATGGTCTCGACAGTATTAAAATTACTAAAAATTTATTATTAACGTGCCGCAGTAAACTCATCATTACATCTCTTACGTATCAAAATTATAAGCTTTGTGATAGAATTTTGTGTGGATCCACTTATATTTTTCATGAAGGGGACCCACTTTAGAAGCAAGATTTTGCCATAAATGTTTGTTTAAGGGTTTAGGTAATGGAAGGTTGGGAGGTGGAGATGGAAGTAAATGTGAGCGCCCAACTTGAGCTGGTGTGTAGTTGAGGAGATGTAGACTGCCTTCAATTCTTCATTCAATGCAACATTGTCAAAATTTCAAACTTAAATGCGAAGTCTCTAATATTCCATCTGCCGATTTTTATTTATTCATATATTTTTTTTACAATAATTAAAAAATAATAAAATATTATTTAATTTAACTAAATTACTACTATTTTCGTTTTATAATTTTTATTTATCTTTTCTATTTTAAATATTTCATTTTTTTTAAATTATAATAATATATAAATCGATTATTATAATCTTATTTTATTTTATTTTTAAATATTTTTTTAAAATATCTATTAATATTTAATAATATTTTAGATGGATTATATTTTTAAGATGTATAAGAAAAACAATGCTAATAAAAAAAGTGAATTATTAAAATATGGGAAAAAAATGATCAGATAAATTTTTATTGCACTCATAGTTGGTAAATACATCTGAATAAATTTGAGAAGTCTCAATTCTTTTCTCAAATCTTCAATTTTAAATTTAAAAAAAGCCAACAAAATTAATTTATATATATTTTAAAATTATTTTTATATTTTATAACATTCAACTCTTTAATTTTTTTTTAAAAAAATCACTAATCAATTTATTTGAATTTCGATCAAAGTATCAATATTTAAAATTATAAAAATTAAATAATATATATAAATAAAATTATAAATTAAACAATAAAAAATATTTAAGGTCATTAATGGTTTTTTTTTATAAAATAATTAAAGAGTTAAAAATTACAAAAATATACAGATATTTTAATTAAATAAATTTGAAATAAAAATGAATTAATAAATTTTCTAAAAACTCATAAATTTTATAATAATTTATCTTATTTTCATTTATTTTATTTTATAAACTATTTAAATTACATAATTTTAATGAATTTAGTGTAATACACGTGATTTTAGAGAATTTAGTGTAACGTAACATACATGATTTTCGTGAGTTTTTATTTTTTATTCTTTTACATATCATTATGCTAATTTGATTCGCATATGAAAAAAAGTAAAATAATTTATTTCAAATTTTAAATTTTATGAGAAAAGAAATGCATATTATTTCTTGGGGCTGTGACCTTCTAGTAAAATTAAGATAATATACTTTAAATAAAATAAAATAGTGATTCCATCAGCAGCAGAAATGATTTCAGTGTGTGAGGAGTCTTAATTTATTGTGACATTTAAAGAGAAACTGCATTACAGAAAGTAGTTGAAGTCTTCTGAGAAAAGGCCAATTTGGTTGCTTAACCATCCCTCCATCCCAAAAATATGTAAAGACTATCATCTCCTCGCATATCAAATGCCTAATTTCATTACCATATATAACCTGTATGTGGGTAAGTCCACATTTAATTGTTACTGGGAATTATAATCCTACTCATATATAATAAATAATAAATTTTCTAAATTTCAATTTTTATTCTATTCAAATTAAATATATTGATTAAATCAAATTATTTTAAAAATTCAATTCAATTGCTAATTTTAAAAATTTCAATTATTTTAATTTAATTCGATTTAAATAAAAAAAATCAAATCGATTAATAATAATATATTATTTTTTATAATATAAATAAATTAAATTATAATTAAAATTGAAACATTTTAATTAAATTTTATAATACTAAAAATAAAATATAAAAATAAAAAGTTTATTAAAAATTTAATCATCAAATCAAACCGAATCAATGTTTTCCACAAGAAAACGAATAGAAGAGAGAACAAATAAAGCATGCTGAATATCCAACATTGCTACAACGTAACAAAATAGAAAGATCATCCTTCATCCATACAGATTCAACGACACTAGAAAGACAATTTAGATAAAGTGAAAGCCAAGTTATTAGCCATACGACCAACATGCAGAAATGAAATGTATTGAAAAACAGAACAAAGATCCAAAATATCTTCAACACAAAGTTGATGATAAGGGCTCAGTTCTGGATGCCCTTGTAGCGCTGAGATCGAAGGCGAGTTATCAGACTACTCCATAAGGACAGAACGATAACCCTGCAGCAGCAAGTTCAACTCCTTATTTGAAAGCATGAATCTCTGCCAGAGTAGGATCCCAGTTAGATGAAACATGCTTTGTCGTCGCCAGCAATATATGACCCTTCCGATTTCGAACAACACAACCAAAAGAGGTGACACCAGAAGAAGTGAATCCCGCCTTAGTGTTAACCTTATACACATTGGAAGGAAGGAATTTCCATCTTCTCCCACGCGAACCCGAGTGCTGTAGGCCAAAACAGAATCCAACACTCTTAGAAATAGTAGGAAGAAGATCAAATGTCCCATTATGAAATACATCTTCATTTCGAGCAAACCAGATTTGCTAGGCTAAAGTCGTAAACAATTCAAGAAAATCATCATCTATGGAGCTGAAAAGATAGCTTGCCCATGAACTAAAATCAGTATAGGTGTGAGAGAGAAACTGAATGCAAAGAGATAAATACCATAAACACTGAATATGAAGACAGTGCATAAATATTTGGTCAGCAGTTTCTTCTGCTTCTCCACAAATCACACAAACAGAATCCACTATAACATTCTTCATAGCCGAATTAACTTTAGTTGGTAGGGTTTCATGCCACAATTTCCAGAAAATATTTTGATCCAAGTATATCAGCAGACTGAGATGGACCCGAAGAGATCGGTTTGTGTAGCAGAATTACACTGGCTCCGAAATGGTAGCCACTTTGAACTATATATGTGCCATTCTTAGTCCCCACCCTGTTCAACTGATCAGAACATTCAAGATCTGTTTAGCCTCAAATGGTAGGAAGGTAGCAGTAATGACATCCTCCCGCCACCCAAACTCATCCATTAAACCGTCCATGTTAATATCCATTGAAGAACTCATTGAAGGGGACCATAATTTACCACCTTGTTGCTCTGGAAGCCATCTGTCAATCCATACATTAACGTGACTGCCATTGCCTATCCACCAGTACAGCCCAGATGCCAACTGATCCTTAGCAAAAACTATACTTCACCACATATAGCTTGGTCAGCGTCCTAAAGAGCCCTTGAGGACATCGCACGAAGGAAAATATTTTGCCTTCAACATACAGGCTGCCAGGAAAAGCGGAGAAGCCACCAAACAAGTTTAAATGACGAAAAAATGTGTAGTACCACCGAGGTATCATTTAGTATGCTTACATGATATGGCAAACTAATAAGGTTGAAACATTGAGTAAAAGTAGTTAATTTATTTTGTTAAAAAAAAAAAGAAAAAAAATGCTAGTAAGTTACAATCTTTTTAGGGTTCATTCATCTACTTATAGGGCATATTTATCTATTTGTCTATCTTTCATCAGTTTGCCATTTCCTACATGGAACAATAGTTGTACTATATAATTTCTCTTTAAATAACATGCATGACAACATTAAATTCATGCAAGGATTGAAAACCCAGTCCAGTCGAACACTATGATAAATGTTGCCAAGTAAGCCAACAAATTTTCCTCGTGTCATTGTGAGGACCCCACCAAAATTTAGAGGCCATTTGTTCCAGCTAATTGCATAGTGTCAAGGGAAACAAAAAATACGACGTAGCATATGTTGGAATGGATTGAATAACTGACTTCAAGGTGACCTCTTTTCCCACCAGAAAGATAATTATTCTTCCAATTTCTAATTTTAATCTAATCTCGTTTATTAACCATTTAGAAGACAGCTTTTTTTATATCTACCCATAAGTGATGGTAACCCCAAATATTTTGAACAACTCCAAAATGACCACATGTTTGTCAAAATGCCAAGGTTATTGATCCAATACCCTATACTTATGTTTCAACAGAAAAAAAAAAGGAAACAGAATAAATTATCATAGATTATTCGTGATTCTACTCCTTTCTATGGCTTCATGCTTTTGACATTGTGTCCATTGAGGCATATGCGCTAAAAGAACCGAGAGGCTGAAGACGGGGATGGTTGTGCAAGTCCTGCAGGGATGTAAACTTCAATCCCCCTGAATGGAAGTGAGGATTGGGATATAGGGTGGTTCAAAGGAATGGAAAGGAAAAATCCATAGACACAACAAGAGGAAAACCTCCATAGAGACTAGAGTGTTCATAGCTACTTCAATTTTCATAAGTTACAAATGTGTGGGTCAAATCACATGTAATTTTTATAGAGAAAAATTTATATGTTCGTATTTTGGATATATAGTGTACCAGGTCTAGGCAAAAGTTACCCTTCATTTAAATTAATTTTAAGTTTTTAAATTCATCAACTATGATTTTTCACTTACATGGTTATTATTTAAGTTTAAGTAACTCTAAATGTGTAATTTTATCTTTAAAAGGGGAAAAAGTCTAAATCTTTCATAGGGATCATTGTTGTCAAAAGTAATTCAAATCAATCGATTTGACCGCTTTGTGTGATCAATTCAATACAAAAAAGAAACAAAATATCTCCTCTTTCTACAACTTGAAGTTGACCCGGTTGACATATAAAAATTTAATTTATTTATAAAATGAATAAACTAATAATTATGATAATATATTATTATTATTATTATTATTATTATTATTATTATTATTATTATTATTATTATTATTATTTTAAATCCTTAATATTTTATCATCATGAATGGGATTTGAAATTTTGAATAGTGATGAAAACATTTAAGTTCCTGATCAAATTATATTTAAACATAAAAGAAATTGAGTGAAGTTTATCTTGACTTTTCAGTTATAAACTATTTTCGGATATTTTAAAGAATATTTTAAATAATATAAGATTATATTTTAGATTTGACTAAAGCTTGATTGCTCATACTTAAATGTGGTAGTTGTATGGTTTTTGACGCCAGTCAACCCTTGAAAGTTGAAGCATTATGTGGTCCATAACGTAGACAATTGAAACATAAGGGATGAAGAAGAAAATGGTGCATTTTATAAAAGTTTGCAAGGGAAATACTTGTCTGAGACTCAACCCATCATAAACCAAAGCATTTACAAGGCACAAACAAGTGGATCCCTCGGTAGAAAAAACAGATGGGTCACTTATTTGTGCCTTAGATGTGCCTTGGTTCATGATAGACCAGATCCACCTAAGAATTTCCCATCATTTAAACTTAATAATTATTAAATTAAATTATATATATACTTATGCTCTATATTACTCTTCAAGATTAACCTATTAGATATTAACCTAAAATAAAATTTACTAAAATACTTAAATTTATAAAAATCATAACCATTAAACATAAATTAATTATATCATTTATAATTTATAATTAATTTATAACTTATTAAAAATATAAAAATAATTTCATTTATACTAGTTGGCTTTAAATTGTCATTAATTGTCCTCTAAATTTTATTCATTATACTCCAAATTTTTATAAAATAACAAAATTTGATGTTATTTTTTAAAAAATTAAATCACTTTCATTCCTCCTCTAATAAGTCACTGTAATAGGGAAAAATATTCTCGTTTTAACCGTTCTACTCTAAACTATAAAAATTAACTACCCTACCATTAAGTTGGACTATTAAATATAATGGAAATGTCATGTCATCATTCTAAATTAATATTTCAATATAACCAAAAAGGATAATTTAAAAAAAAAAAGAATCCAAACTTTACAAATTTCAATAATTATACCCTAAACTTTTTCTTTAACAAATATAACCTCAAAATAAATTTTTCAGTTTGTTTTGACTTTTAATTATTATTCGACTCACTTATAACTTTTGATACCACATTTCTAAGAGTCAATGCCTCATTTTTTCAACACATTTTTATGTCAATAAGTGCAATTGTTTTCATAATTATAAGTTATAAGTGTTACAGTGATATTAACTTTAGAAAATAAAAAATACGATTCTCCTTAAAAATTAATCATGTTAGTCATATCCACTTCGACTGAGCTGAAAGTCAATAATTAGTCTAATAAATCCAAGATGACTAAATTCATCAAATATAAATAAATGTAGCTATAAATTACACTAAATTTGGCTATTTTATATTAATTAGACTAAAGGTTGACTTTCAACTTTGTCAGTGAAAATGATAAATATGATTAATTTCTATTATAGAGAATCGTGATTCTCTTAATTTCCTATCGATAATGTCACCATAACACTTATGTCTACAATGATGCTAACAATGCACTTATCTAGGAGAGAGCATTCAGTCGGTTTGATTCCGAACCGAAATAAAAAAATCAAAAAATCAAATTAATAAAAAATGTTTACCGAAACCGAACCAAAATACAGAAAAACTGAATCAAACCAAATTGAATCAGTCCGGTTTGATTTCTAGTTTCAATGCATTAGTGAAAACCGTCATAATTTCTAGTTTCAATGTTGTTACCCAGTCTTTCCAATTCTATTTAGATTCTTCTATTTTCATATCATAATGTGTTTTCACTATAGTCCAATCTGTCAACTTGTCTCCTACCAATTTACCCCATCCATCCATTTTAAGTGATGTTTAAGAATTTTGCACAAGGATTAAGGAAATTATTAGACCACCCCATTTTTATATAAAAAATAAACAAAAACTAATAATTGACTAAAATAGACTTATAATACATTTATTATATTAATTGGGAAAGATGATGTCAGGAAGAGATAAATGCAATGGATATAATGAAGAGAAGGGGTAAAGTTGAAAAAAACATATACGCAGCCTTAATTTTATAAAACAATTTTATAGAACTTCAAGTGGGAAAAAAAAAAATTCCAAAACATCACCTAAGGTGGGATGGAAAATGCAGTACTTTACTCTCTGTTGAAAGGAAACCAGAAAAAAGAAAAAACTTAGGGTGCGTTTAGTTACAGAAAATAATTCTGTTTTCTATTTTCAGTTTTATTTTCATTTTTTGTTTTGTTCTCCATGGACAATTGGGAAAATGTGTTCATTCCATATAATATTGAAAATTATTTTCAGTTGTTAAAACTAGAAAATATGTTCAAATTAGCATTATTTTTTGTAGAAAATATGTTTATTTTTTTTAACAATACTCTTCACCTTAATTTTTATATTAATTTAAAATAAAGAGAAAAATTCATACATTTTATATTAATTTAAAATAAAAAGAAAAATTAATGCATACTTAAATATATAAACATAATTATTAAAAATCATGTTTTGTTTATGTAAAGTCTCTGTACACGTAGTTCCGTGTTTTTTACTTTTGGAAAATGTGTTTTTCAATTTTTCAATATAATAAAAAAAATGGAAATAATTATTTTAATATTTTCCAATTAGAGCAAAAAAGTTAAAACGAACAAGTTTTCTAATTTTTTGAAAAACAAGAAAAACTTTTTTAGAAAGCATGTTTTCTATAACTAAACACACTCTTAAGTTTTGTCCAAATGTAACGTCCTTAAGAGAGGAAGCTGTGAGTTGTAAAGATCTTTTGGGGGATTTAAGATATGGAGGAGAGTTTACATGGAGTGAGCTCCAGTGCTAATGTGAATTTGGGATACAAGAGTTGGGTTACGAGATAATAGACTGGATTGCAATAAAGCACTTAAGTTCTATGGAAAAGGGTCACTTCCAGGAACTAAGTCATGATTGTTTGAAAGTGGCAGGATTAAAGTGTAATAACACCTAACTTCAACGAGTCTAGTCCTACTCATGTCTGACATGAAAGGTTCTCTAGGATGACTTTACACACAGCACCTAGAAAGTAAAATGACCAATCACAAGCATGCCTATGCAAGACTTGCATCTATGCGATGTCAGCCTATTTATCGGACAGTAACTGAATACGTGGGACAACTAAATATTAACTCATCACCTTGTAGCTGGCCACATAATGGAGCAATGATTACAAAAGTTGGACGCCATAAGCAGTGGTCCCGCCTTTGTTCATAGCTTGGTCTGCCTCTTTAATAGCACATTCCTACACAGACAAAAAGAGCGTGAGCTAAAGAATGGTCCAGCTGAGAGGGTTTAAATATTCTCAGTTGTCAAAATTTTGAGGATAAAAAGTCTATCAAGCAAAACCTATGTCAATTAAAACAACTTTCAAGTATGTAGATAAAAAAAGGTCAAAATCACTACAACCTGCAGCCACATCTCTTGATATATTGACAAGGAAATGCCATAATGGTAATGACATATGTAGCTTGGTCCAATTATATTTTTTTCTATCAGCTTGAAAAGAAATGGAAAAGAGGAATATAGTAACAGTGGATTCAATTTTTAGGTAACATCATTTATCACAAAAGACCAGTGGTTCAAAGTTGAAACTTGCAAGACCACTTCCTCTAGTCTCTTAACTGCAAATCACTGAAATCCATGCATGACAACTACTTTAGGAATCATGTCCACTACTTTAGGAATCATGTCCTAGACAATATCTTTTAGGTTGTCATCTACCTGTCTAACGATGCATGATCTTCCAGCACGTAAAACTCATGAAAGCAATTAGAACAATGTAAACTCTCAAATTGATGGCCGGTAAAGAACCTACAAGTATACATTTGATCAAGAGCACTGAATCTAAAAGAAATGTTCAGGAACTGAATCACAACAAAAGGTGAGGATAATGATAAAAAGCACGAGTAGCACAAAAATTGAAGTCTTATGTAGAAGGCAGGGATTGCAAAGAACCAGTTGAAGAGAGCCATATCTGCACTCGTAATTTACTTGAAAGAATCAGATATCCGTCAGCCATATCACAGCAATATAAACACATCTCATTCACCGTAATTCAACAGAAAGAAAGATATCAAAGAACAAATTCACAAACCTGAAACTCAAACAGTTGCCTTCTACAAAATGGATCAGCCAAAACCAAGGAACTATAATTAGGCCCAGTAACCGTACATGTTAAGCATTATTTTACTCCTTTGTATTCTTGGATGGAGTTTTGGTTCCAAAATACAGCTAATTCAAGTACATAGACACTAACATTCAGAAAAACATAGTAATATATGAGGAGAAAAACTCATAGGATCAAATATGAATGGGTGAAATGGAGTATAACAAGTATATTCGGCGACCATAAGAACCTTGACATAATGAAAATTAAGTTCTATATAACTATGGACAAGCCAACTATATAGTATATGAGTTTGAATATTGGGCTTCTAAGATGCAACACACCATAAGATGAATGTAAGAAATATGGACGTTGGGATGAAGGTCTAGTGTTACAATAATAGATAAAATTAGGAATGACTACATCTTACAAAGAGTACAGGTAGCATACTTTGGGATGAAATGAGAAATGGTTGATCAATATAATCTGGTCATGTCCAGTATAGAGTATCAAATGTCCCATAGCAGAAGCATTGTAAGTGGTGGAAAAGGGAGACCTAAAATAACATGGATGTAGATGTGATTTTAAACAAATTTTGAATTGCGAAAAAGGACTTATGTAGCCTACAAAACTTAGTTGTCATTGTTGCTAGTTGCTACTTTCGAGTAAAAGATATTTCAGCAAGGCCTCCCATTTTCTAGAATAACCTTTTTTTTTTCAAAAAAAGACACTTTGTTGTATTGCTCGGTTATATTATACCTCCAGCAATAAAACAAGACAAGACTGAGAAAATTATAGCCGACACACTAAACAGAAAAAGAAAAGGAAAATAAAGTATAACAATATCAGCAAGACAAATGTGGAAAGAAACACAAAAGTGCCTGAACATAAATTAAAATAGACATGAGAATAATAACTCATAGCCCTGATTCTAGAAGTATATTTGAGGCCAAACAAATCCATATGAAGGTTACTGATACCCCTAATTCAAATTTGAGAAATACAGGGCTCAAGTCGGTCAAAATTGTGGATCCAAGTTGTTTGTTTAAATACCAGGAACCCAAACTCAAGAAGCGGCATGAAAAGTTGAGCCTAACATCCTCCAATAGGACAGGACATGTTACTGACTCCAAACAAGATACATTTCTTCCCACGGCGGAAACTCAGATTTTGTCACAACCTTTAGGGAACACATTCAGGAATGAATAGGCTGAAATTTGACTGAACATAGTATTATTCCATGGATTAGAATGTTGCACAATGAAGATACAGCTGCTTTTTTGCAACAAAAATAGAAAACCCATAATGATAAAAATGGGTTTAATTTTCATGCTAGGGCAGGAAAAATTTGTGTCAGAAGGAAAAATACAATGGGGTCACCTGCTTGTTTATACCAGAGCTACCTGAAACAGGGTACATTTGGAATCGACACAAGGATACAAGTATGCAATACACCACTTAGTTGCAAATAGAGTAGCCTTACTCAGTATGTCAATTCAAAAGTGATAATTTAATTTGGTTCACAGTACAGGAATTACACTTCATCATCTATAATCTCCAAATCTAAAAACACCAAATCAAATAATAGTCTTTTTTCCTTTTAGTAATTTTTGAAGTATATATGTATGATGTATACTTTTCAGAGAATAAATATTAGGAAAAGAAAATCCCAAGAATCTTCCTTTTTACAATATACTATTAAATTTTAAAATATTACAGTATTTTAAATAACTATCTTTTAATTGAATTATAACAAAAATAAGTTATAAAATCCAATGGTCCTTATAATTAAGGGCTTAGTGGCATATGTAACCAAGCACTTAGAATTTAAGTCTTAATTGGCCTTATACTTTTAGGCTTAATGGCAAGTGTAACCAGCAACTTTGTACTTATTATTATTGTTGTTGTTTTTTGTTGTTGTTTTCTTTCTTCTTTGATTTTGTGTCAAGCCCTTTGATTTTGCACCAAATGAAATGGGACCACTTCCTTTTGCAATCCATATCACACTGAATTGGGCTTCAAATTGAGCTCCCCGTCACCAAAAGATGGCTAAGCTATTTAGGCTTGGTTTTCCCAACACTTATATACCCTTTTAATTTTTCTTGTGCACTGCTGATGTGGAACTTGTTTCCATAATCCAAATTCCAGCAGTTATAATTTATGACTTTACAATGAAAAGTTACACTTTGCACTCTTGGATGAGGAAAAAATCTATAGCATAAGTGACATAATTTCATAATCTAGCAAATCGAATTCAATAGATAAAATAGTTGCAGAAAATTCATTTTTTAGCAATAGATCTTTAGTCATCAATGGTAAAATTATAGAAACGGCCAATTGCCTATTGTTTTCATATCTATTATATAAAGTGCCTGTTATGTCTTCCTAAACTAAAAGAAATCATTTAAATATAATTAGTGATCAATGACAGAACATATATAGTTATGTATTACTGGATATGCAATCTGTTCACAGCTATAATAAAAAAAGTACCATAAAAGGACATAATCAAGCATGTAAATATAAGAAGCTGTAAGCATCTATCTAATGGGACCAACATAGTCTAATTGCGTTCACTAGCTACAACAACAGGAGGAAGCTTATGGACTACGGAGGACCAACAACAAACAGAAAGGCAAAGTTCATTACCTCAAGATCTATCACTATCCTTGCATACCCTACCAAGCTCTCCAACCTCCATCGCATCATTGTCCACAGAAAGACAAAGTTCATTACCTCAAGATCTATCACTATCCTTGCATGCACTACCAAGCTCTCCAACCTCCATCGCATCATTGTCCACAAGTAAAGAATTCTCAATATCATCCATTATCTCATCACACTCTAATTGCATGCTTATGCATTCTTTCTCAGAATCATTATCAATCAAATTCTCATGCTCCCCGTCTGCTAAATCACAGAAAGTTTCAATCTTCTTCTTCTTTCCTCTGTAACCAACAAGGCTCAAAAATTTTCCTTCCAAACAACCAAAGGGCCTTTCTCAATCAACTCTTGGCCTTCATAAGCTTCAGTCAAGAACACACTAAACCTCTTCCCCCTCTCAGATACATAGAAAATACCAGCATGCTTCAAAAGAAGTCTCATCAATTTCTGTGGCATCACAAATTCTCTTCGGAAATGGGTAAGATGATCAGTAACCAACCTCTTGTCAATGGTAAAACTAAGCAATTCATGCATAATGGCAACAGCCCTCTTATCAAATTCCAAGGACCCAGCTGTGAGTCCTCTAGCATCTGCATACGGTGATAAATAAGACCTTTTCTGAAAGTGCTCAATTTTCCCTCCATACCTATAAACCAGCTTCTTATAATTGGGAGGAAACTTCAATAGAAATGGCAATGAAAGCAACCCTGGTTCATGCACACTTATTTCAGTTGCTCCTAATATCTTCTTCTCTAACTCTGTGATTGCCCAAGCAGGTTTCCATGATACAAGTTTCAAATAATCCTCTCCATCCCCAGATTTAACTACTCTAAATAGTTCGGGATATTTATGCACCCACTTGGTCCTAAAATCCATAGGCAAACCAAAATCTCTCCTGAAATGTGCAATCTTATCCATTCGAAGCTGTTTATCAGTAGACATCATCAAACACCTAGTAACATACTCTGCAGCCTTATCAGAATGCTCCTCAACTAACCTTTCTTGTTCTTCCAGCAAATCCTCTGCTTCTTTCGTCATCCCACACCATAACACTCCCCTTTGATCCTTATATAATTCGAAAAGCTTAGGAGATTTCAAAAGAAACTCAGATATCTTATACGGTTTAGGTAGATTGATACGCGTCCTGTATTGTTCGAGATTCCTCACAGGGATCACCATCTCCACCTCCTGCTTCAAGACTTCCATAACACCCATCACCTTCGACACTATTTTCCACTTCTCTGTCACTATCTCGAGATCATGCACTCTCTTTCTCTTGCTCCTATCTTGGACACGCTTACTCGTAGTCATGCATCGGCTTTGCAACCAACCCAACAAAGGTTCTCCATACCACTTTCTTCTCATAGGCAGAAACACAAACACATCAGCCTCATAAACCTTATTCATCAAAGCCTCGGCTTTAACAATCTGGTTGACCATCCTGTCTGATATGAGAACCAAAAATATGTCTTTAAAAGGTTGATTTGCAGATGACCAAAAGATGCTAATGCAGTCTGATTTGATGAACATAAAAGTACCAATGAAAAATGTCAAACTGATAAATGATTTGCATCCAGTATGGACAAATGATGCACAAAAAACAAAAGTCTAGACAACAAGAGGAAACACCTGACAATCATTATTAATCAGAACCAAAATTTTCGCATTACTAGGACTGAATGGGTAGGGTATCCACAAAATTGAAATTATTTGAACCTGTGAAGCACTTGTGTTAGTGTTGATATAAAAAGTTTTTGCCCCTATTAGTAGACAAATACAATCAGATTGGTGATTGCATTGTCAGAACAACACTCATGATCTATCTACCAATTAGATGTAAAGTCAGCATTTTTACATAGCGATTAGCTAGAGTAGGTATTTATTTACCAACCACTTGTTTATTTGAAATAACATAAAGTTATAAATTGAAAAAGGCATTAGATTTAGAAAGTATCCATATGAGCATCCTTTATATATAAAAACAGGAGATGGGGGGAAGGGAAATCCTTATGGTATGCTTATTGTAGATAATCTGCATTTACTGGAAATAATAAAGACATGTTCAAAATGCTTGAATTTGATGTCAGATTTTGGAGCAATGGACATCTTCTTGGAATGGAAGCGGTCCAGCGTACTGGTGGTATTTTTGTTTTTCAAAAGAAATATGTGCAAGAAATCTTAGCCAGGTTCGAAATGAAGAATTGTAATTTGTAATCCTGTGTATCGTACAACTGAAGTTAGTTTGGAACTAGTAAAGTACAACTGAAGTTAGTTTGGAACTAGTAAAAGGTCTTGAAGGAAGAGCAGTTGACTGCCTGCTCCACAAGCAAATTGTGGGAAGTTTAATGTATTTAAAAAAAGGCTCGGTATATAATGCATGCAATGAGTCTCACACTCTCATCAGCAGGTATAGAATGTCCAAAAGAAGAGCGTCTGCTTGCTGCCAAAAAGATTCTTCAGTACCCATAAAGAATCATTGAATTTGGACTCTTCTACAAGAAAGGAGAAGGATCAGACTTGGTTGGCTTTAGGAATAGTGATTAAGTAGGTGATTTGGACAATAGAAAAAGTACAGTATGCTGGTTCAGGAGTTGTTTCATGTTCCTCAAATTGTTACATTATCAACTACACAAGCAGAGTAAGCAGCTGCAATGGAGTGTGCATGCCAAGCTAGTTGGTTAAGTAAAATGCTTGAAGAACTTCATTTCAAGCAAAAATGTACAACTCTATTATCTTGTGACAGCAGTTCAGCAATAAAAATCTCAAGAAATCCTGTCCTACATGGAAGAAGCAAACATACAGATGTGCAGTGTCATTTGATTCATTTCCAAGGGGCCTCTCAAATGAGGAAACAATTAATCTCATTCACTGCAAAAGTCAAGACCAAGTTGCCGATGCATTAACCAGGCCCCTCAAATTGGCCACATTTCGAAAGCTGCTCCAAGTTTGTGTTTGGATGGTTAAACTGAATGATAGCAGACTTTCAGTTTAAGAGAGGAAATGTTAGAATAAATTTATTAGTGACTATGTCTTTCATGTTCTGGCATTTCAGTTGTTTGTTACTAGTGGAACTCAGTTGTTATTTAACTGGTCCTTGCTTCTAGTTGTTGCTAACATTGAGGATCCAATTAGCTTAATTTTCTACCAGTACAATATGTAATTGACTATTTAAAAGGCTTTGTTGAATAAGCTAGTATCTAGTACTATTCACATCCCTGTTTCTTGACAATGTCACCATCTATTAAACTTCAATAAATTGTCATCACCCTATCAAGCAAAAATTTATTTGATAAAATTTAATGTATTTGATAATTGACCATTTCTAACCTATAACATGGCCATGTTCTGCATACAAAGCAAAAAGTAAAAGTTGTTTGAAACTAGAATGCATATATCCACAAAATCATACCAAAAGTTTAAGACTATGAGATTTCTTTCCACCTTCCCTCCATTTCCAGAGGGTGCATTTGTTTTGAGGGTAGTGGAAGTTAAAGTTGCTCCTACAATGTTGTATCCTCCATTAACCATGTTTAATATGTCAGGGTTATTCAACACCAGTAACAGGTGCAACATTCTCACCAATACAATGCCGATTGGACCTGATCCTATCCTGGGTCCAGCTTTTAATAATTGGCTCCATCTAATGTAATTATACCTTCTATAACAGTTGTCTAACCAAGTAACTATCTGGTAAACTAAAACCCATTTTACACTCCAATGTAACTGAAAAAACCTCTCAACATAATAGATATATGCATAGAAATTTAAATTGTCTTTTTCAGCTTCATTAACCAAAAGAAATGACAGAAATAAAATCACACTAGAGCAATAATCAGAAATACCAACATGTCAATATATTAACAAATCCATATGACAGTAACACAAACATATGTGAAATGAAAATAATACAAATATATGTGAAATAATATGGAAAAACAATATCCACAAACATGGAAATAAAAATAACATCTACAATAACATGAAATTTAAACATTTATAAATGAAAAACCACTCACTGTGCAGCGGGAAGGATATGCTGGCTAGCTTGAGATGCGAGGTTGAGTGCCGAGGGAATTTTTCACGTCTGAGCTGCGGCAAGCTTGAGATAAATGTGGGTGGTGACTTTAGCTGAAAGGCGACGAAAATGTGGGGATCGTGGTGGGAGGGAGACGGGAGGTTCAAGCTGAGAGGAAGAGAGCTAGGGTTTAAGGTAGTTTTATTTTCTACTATCTATTTTTCATCACGGATGGAAAATTAAAAAAACAAAAAACAATATTTTCTCTAGTTTCGAAAAATACCTATAAGCCAGCACGGGCTCCCTTTCTCCTACACGCTCCTGTTTCTCTTTGAAAATAAAGAAAAAAAATAGAAATTAATTTATTAGTGTTGAATTTATTGTTAATTTATCAAATTTGTCATTATTTTACTAATATAATATTTTATAAAGTAATTGCATTATGAAGATCATGCACTGGGTACCCAAATTCATGAGATAAAATTCATAAATTTTACAAAATTTAATTTTTTAAAAATAAATTTAGAAAAATATATATCTTTTTTATATATTATTTTTTTGTTAATTTAATATATTTTCAGGAGAATGATAGTTTTAGGAGAAAAAAAAATACTACGGAAACTTTGAGATAAAATATAAATTATGGTTTTCCGCCCATTTTCCAGATGGAAATACTGTTTTATTTTGTAAGAAAAATTAAAATATCGTTATAATTAAAAATAAGTGAATATTTTTAAAAATAATGTTTATTTATAAATATAAAATTAATTATAGTATCACCCAATAAATAAAATATATGAGTATATAATTAGAATAAAAATTTTAATTATTTTAATAAATATATTTTCATTATTTTAAATTATAAAATAATTTTTTTATTATCAAGTGGATGCTTTTCCATATATTTTTTAAAAATAGAATACTATAGTTTCACTTTAAAAATATAAAATAAAAAATTGTTTCTGACAAATAACCACGGCCAAAAGTTTATGAGGTTTAATTTACTTTTATAAAAATAATAAATTTTAAATTTTCAAAATAAATTTACAATGAGCTCTTGTTTATAGAAAATAATTTATATTTAAAAAAATATTTTCTATGAAAAATATTTTTTTAAAAATATTTTTTAATAAAATAATTTATTTTTTATTATTTAATTTTAATTTAAAAATAAAATTTATTAATAAATTTTTACATAAAAATTTTAATAAAAATATTAATATATGAAAAATGACTTTTTTTTATTAGAATAATATTTTTCATTAACTAAAATTTTTTAGTATTTCAAACGTTAAAAAATATAAAAAATATTTTTCGTAAAACAAACAGAGTTTGAAATATGGATAATGTGCCCTTTCTAAGAGTTTTAAATATCCCTCCGGTGAGTTAGACTTATCCAAATTTAGCATAGCATTACATCTCTCATCGATACTTAAAGATTGATCAATATTTTGAAATTATTCGATAAAAAAATTACAACTTTAAATTTAATTATAATTATAGTCAAAACTTTTAATTTTGATCGATAAACTTTCAACTTTTAAATTTATTATAATTATAATCGAATTCTAAAATAATTTATCAAATTAAATAAAATAGTTTTAAATTTTACATTTAATCATAATTATAGTCAAAGATTTCAATATTATATCTGAAACTTTTTAACTTTTTTACAATTATGATTAATTTTTTAAAAAAATTTAATCAATTTTAGATTAGTGTAAATATCGTTATTTATTTATATTTTTAAATATTTAGTTAGACCTTTTAAATAATATTTTTAATTTAATTACAAGGTTGATGAATTTATAAAAATTTATAAAAATAAAAATTTTATTGGATAAAATTTTAAATTACCATTTATAATATTTAATAGTGTTACTGATTTTTTAATCCATTTATTAAGTAAACTTTCAAAAATTTCATCATTGTTGTTAACTGAATCTCTTTATAAAATTAACAGTATTTTATTTATCAACATTGAAAAATCATAAGTTAATATTATATTTGATAAAATAATTCAGAGATTATATTTACTTTAATTTTGTAATTATGATATTTTTTTTTACTTTTATTATTATGTTGATTTTATATAAATAACTACAAATAAAATATTGTTAAAGTGAATATTAATATTAAAATTCAATTTTTTTAATGGAAAATTCAATTATTATAATTAGTATTTTTATAACATAAATTTTAAAAATATAATTTTACTATTATATTATACTACTCTAAAATTAAAATATATATATATATATTTATTCTATTTAAATAATATTTTAATTACAGCGTTTTTAATTTGATCATGATTTATTTTAATTTATTTAATATTATTATTAAAAATTAAACCTTGGCGTGCTTGCATCCATGTTGAATTTCCCGTTCCTCAACAAACCCTTTATTTACGTTTTCTCCAAATGAATTGCATGATTTATCCATTTTTCACGTTTTTTTTACTGAATAATTAATACTCGTTTGATTCATTGGCTGCTTACCTACTTCAAATGGTTGAAGTTTACAATTCTCTTGTAGGAAGGTGGATTAAATTCTGCACAATCCACTCAAAATGTTAAATTTTATATTTTTAATTTTAATTATTATTAAAATATCAAATAAAATTATCTTTTTATTAAAATTATGAACTACGTTTTTCTCTATTTATTTAAAATTTATCTGAATTGTTGTTGAAGATAGTTGATAGCAGTAATTTATAATTAATTTTACGGTTAAATATTTAAAATTACGGACGATAACATATATTAATTTGCTATTTTAATATAATAAATATAAAAATATTAATTTATTATACACGTAAAATATTTTTTTAAATAAAAATTAAAAATTGATAGAATAAAATTTAAAATCTCTCCGATTTATTCAGATATATGTACCACTGCAGTGGCGGAGCCAGTAGCTTTTTTTTGGTAGGGCACCACCGGCTGCAACTGCACTGCTGCGGCATCACCCGGCTGCGCCGCTGCGACACCTTCATCCCCTTTCAAAGCATTTTTCGATCGCCGGTACGGCACGTGCCCTCCCTTACCGTACTGTCCCTCCGCCCCTGTACCACTATACTAAGCCATCATCGGTTCCATTCGACAACTAAATTAAACATTATTTTAGTCTTATTTAATTTTTTAATAATAATTTAAAAATAAATTTATACTGAGTGATATTTTAACGTATTTTAATTTTTATTATATAATTTAAAGATGAATTTAATTTTTTTTTAATTCCGGTCAAAACTAAATTAAAAAGAGAAATTATAGAAAAGATGCATAGTGAAATAATGGGAAATGAATTTTGGACATGTTTAAACTATGGGAAAGAAAGTTGATGCATATCCTCATCACTGGAAGACTAAGAGTCTATATTGAGTGGCGCCTTATTACTCCATTTAATTATATTTCTCTTTGAATTAATTAGTCAAACCTACATTATTATTATTTTTTTTCTTAAAATTTACAATTTTTTCATTATAATATATCACTATTAGTATTTGAGTTTTCATATTTAGTTTATTAAACTATTTAATAATTATTTATCTTTAAATATAAATAAAAAATCAAACATAAAAATTTAAATA
Organism: Manihot esculenta; assembly: GCF_001659605.2. Classification (NCBI taxonomy): domain Eukaryota; kingdom Viridiplantae; phylum Streptophyta; class Magnoliopsida; order Malpighiales; family Euphorbiaceae; genus Manihot; species Manihot esculenta. The sequence goes on from NC_035163.2 coordinate 5,467,560, forward strand.
CATTTTATTTTTAGTGAAAATAAAAATTCTTAATTCTCGTATGAAATTTTTTCGTAATTTTTTATATTTTAATGATTGTTTCTTAGTCAATAGACAAGGATTGGGAGGAGATTTTTCATTAATGTGAAAAACTCATGTGTCTTTTTTTGTGGTTGATTTTTTTCAAAATTTTATTGATTCAGTTGTTTCGAAATATAATGTGGTTTACTAGTTATTATGGGTTTTCAGAATCGCAACGACGACATCAGTCTTAAAATCTTATTCGAGATTTATCTCATAGAAACTGTTTTCCATGACTTTGTTTGGAAGATTTTAATGAGAGATGAGAAAAAAGAAAGAATATATTTGTCAAATTATCTTATGTAGGGATTTAGACAAGCACTTGAAGAGTATTTTTATAAAATTATCTTATGCAGAAATTTTATTTTGAATAATTGTAAATTTTTATTAGACTCTATAACTGATATTTCTGTTAGATGGATTCATCGTAATGCTATTTTAGCTAGGGGTGGAGGGAAGGTACGGCAAGGGGGCACATGTCATACTGGCGATCGAAAAATGCTTTGAAGGGGATGAAGGTGCCGCAGCGGCGCAGCCGGTGGTGCCGGTGGTGCCAAGCTCATGGCTCCGCCATTGATTTTAGATGTTCATACTTTGACTATAAAATTTATTAGGCATAATCGTCTCTATTTAAGATGTTATATTTTTTATTTGATGGAATTTTATTAATATAATTAGTAGTTTTACTTTTAAAAAAATAAATAATGTGGTTTGAATATAAAAAAATTTATTTTTAATTATTTATTTATTTATTATGATTTTTTTAAATATTATATTATTGACCTATAAAAGATAATTAACTACGTAATAATACAATATAAAAATATAAATATAAAACTTAGTTAATTTTACAAATAAATTATTAAATATTTGAGAAAATAAATTAATTAAATAATAAATTATTTAACGGTTAAAATTAAGTAAAATAACTAATTAATAAATTGATATTTTAATATATTTTTAAAATTGATAAATTAATTGATAGTTTTTTATAAAAATTAAATAATAAATTGTTTAATAAAAAAATATTCATCCAACAAGTAAAGATATACCTAAAAGGGAATTAAAAAATTCATAAAGGAGAAGGATCTTTACCGTCCTGGGGATTGACAGTTCTCACGAAGCTTCAATGGAGAATTTGGGACATTTTGCTTAACAAGAATTTTTTTAAAATTAATATCTAAACTTTGTTTTAAAAAAATTATTTCTCAAATTATAGTGAAATTGGGACTACCGAGATAAAATTTATTGCATTTTGATTTAAAAAAATAAAACAAAATTAAAATTAATACTTTTATTCCATTAAAAAGTGGTAAGATATTATATATATTAAAATTAATTTATATTATAATTCCTAAATTTTAATAAAATTTACCATTTAATTTAAAATTTTAAAATAATAAATAATTTAATTTCTAATTTTTTATTTTATGAGTAAAATATTTAATCAAAAAGAAAAAAAATTCTAAACTCTTTTAATATATATCAAAACATTCTATAACAGTATTATATTAAATATTTAAATTTTAAATTTATTAATTTTTAATTTATATTAAGATATTTATATTAATTTTGCATTAAATATTTTTTATTATCTGAATTCTTAATCTTTAAATTTATTAATTTTTAATTTATATCAAGATATTTTAATATAATCTTATATTAAATTTTTTTAACTATATTAAAGTAATAAATTATTTTTTTAATATAAAAATTAAATTATTATAAAAAATAAAATTCAAATAATTAAATTAATGATAAAATAAAATTTTAAGAATTAAATTATTTCACCTTTTATAGCAATATTACATTAAATATATATTTCTATCATGTTAATATAAATAATTTAATTTAAGTGTTTGTATTTTATTTTTTTTATTTTATACATCTACAATTATAATATATTTTAAAAAATTATATAAATTTTATAAAAATAATTTATTATATTAATAAAATTTAAAAAATATTTAATATAAAACTATAATAAAATATCTTAATATAAATTAAAAATTAATAATTTAGAGATTAAGGGTTTGGATATCATGAAAAAAATTTAATGCAAACCTACTATAAATATTTTAATATAAATTTAAAATCAAAGAATTTAAAATTTAAAAATATAGAAATTTATATAACAAATAAAATATTTAATATAAAACTTTTATAAAATATTTTAATATATATTGAAATGTTTGGAGTATAATTATTTTTATTTTCTGTATTATTTTATTAATTTATTTGGTTCTGAGTAATAGATGAGAGACGGATTTAAATATTTTGTTATTTAAAAAAATAATTATAAAAATTATTATGTGAGTTTGGCGTCATTGTTTTGGATGTAAAGATATTATGTTTTTTATCCAAATATTTTGTTATGTTGGATTAGACGTGGTGCGAATAAGGCTGCTCATTGTTAACAAGACAGTTTATTCGTTTTGATCATTTTAAACTCTGGGTTGATATGTTTGAGTGTCTGTTTGAGCATTACAGTTCAAGATAATAATATTTATTTTTTTAAATTTAAAAAAAAATTATTATGTGATTTAGTTTTTTTTAAATAAAATTCTATAATTTAATTTGTGACAAAAATTATATAATTTTATTTTATTAATAAAGTGAATTTTTTTGAAATCGTTAATGAATACCGAGTGACATTTTAAAATTAATTAAATATAATTTATAATTATGGTAAAATGTATTTTAATTTTTAAAATTTTATAAAAATATAATTTTGTTTATATATTTTTAAATTTAATTATAAAGTTTTATTTTATAATAAAATAACCATTTTATCTCTATATTCTTATAAATTAATCTCAAAATATTATAATCTTATAAATAAGTATTTATATTTTTTACAAATTAATTTTCTATATTTATTCAATTTAATATCTTATATATTTTGACAATAAAAATTGAATTAAGAATTTTTACACAATATATATCTAAATTTTAAGTTCAAGGAATTTTTTCATTTAATTATCTTTTATAAATGATTTATTTTTTTTATTTAATTAGCATAAAAAATGATACATTTATTATTTAATTTTTTTTACATATAACATACTATATATAATTTAATAAAAAGAGAAATTAATTTCTAATTATAAAGACTTATTAATTATTATAGTAATTAAAAATTAATGAATTGACTTTATCACAGTAAATTTAATAGAATAACTATTTTGTTAATAAAATATAAACTTAGGAATTAGATTATTCTCTTAAAAGACATGGATTAAGTTGTGAATTTTAATAAATTTTAGGGACTATACAGTAAAATTTCCTTATCATTTAGGTATTTTGCCTCCATTAAATGACTTTTTTTAATTTAATAGATATGAGGTTGTTAAATTCGATCTGGTTAATAAACCGGTAAAAATAAAAAATTAAAAATTTAAGATTAAACTGAAATTGAACCGATATATTATTAAATAAATATTATAAAATTAATAATAATGTTTCTTATTACTGTTCATGCTTTCATATGTTTTTATAAATAACTATTAAAATAACTCAATCAAAATTTAAGATTTTACTATTTTTAAAAATAATTTAAAATTGTAAATAATTATTTTCAATTATATGCAATAAAGAAAAGTGAAATTAAAATTTATAATAACAAATAAAAATAAATATTAAAATTATATAAAATTATCAACACAAAAATTTACATATTTTTTACTCAATATAAGATAATAAAATAATGTAATAATTTAATTTAACTAATAAATAAATAAATAATAATAATTATTTAAATTATCATTTTAATTTTTTGAGTTTGACAATAGATTTAATCAGAAAAAAATTTGTATATCATATTAAATTTGGATAAAATCTAATTTACTCTAAAAATTAATTCAAAGAAAAAAATACTTAATATAACGGATATATTATTCTATACTAAACCAATATAAAATTTTATAATAATGAGCGAATAATTTCCCATCGTCTTAGAATTGAATTATGTAGGCACTAAAAGTATTTCTTTTTATATTGTAACGGTTAAAAGAGAATGATTTGATTTGAAAAATTGAATTCAAACTATTCAAATTTTCAGTTAGCATAGTATTTTGTCGATTTACATCGATTTATTCTAATTTTATTAAAAATAAAATTTTCACTTCAGATTAAACTCAACCAAAATTCGATAATTGATGATAAATATTATAAATTAATTATTAATATAAATTTAAATTCAAAAAAATCACAAAGTTTTAAAAGAAAACTATTAATTTATTATAGAACATATATGATAGTGAAAAAATAAAACTTTAAAATGTACTTTTTTTATGCACATATCTTTTTTTTATTATATAAAAATGAATATTATAACTAATTTAATTATTATTTATAATATTTTTAATTAGTATTATGTAATATAATTTTAAATAATTTATTAACATTAAATTTTTATTTTTTTAAAATTAAATAATAAAATAATAATAACGTCTAAATAAAAAATAAAATTAAAATAGAAAAGTGAATGATAGTTTTTATATTAACTGCATTTCAAATCAATTTTAAAATTATAGTTATTTTTTAAAAATTTATAATATCTATTATTATATTATTATAATTATATATACATAAAAAATAATTATATTTTAAAATCTTATTTTAAATTATTATATAATTAAAAAATAATTTAAATAGTAAAATTAAAAATTGCTGATTAAATTAATTGAGTCTTATATTGCTATATACTAAATTATTTAGGATATTTTATGCAATTCTATTGTTTTATATTTTTCATTTTTACGTAAGTTATAAATGAGATATGAAAAAATAATAGAGAATTAAATTATATGTTTATTTATAATTATATTAATAAAAATAAATTAATATTATAAATAATATATTTCTTTCATTTTATAATTTTATTTATATTTTATTTATTATTTTAAAATTATTGTTCACTTTCTTTTTTTAAACTATAATAATATATAAATTAATTATTATAATTTAATTTAATTTTTATTTTTTAAAAACATTTATTAAATTTAATATTTTTAAAATAAATATAATTAACAAATTAATAAAAATGATAAAATGATAAAATATTAAAGTAAATACACTTTATCGCGTTATTGTGGTGGACACGTGTTGCTGATTCTTCTGAAAAAAAACAAAAAACTATGTCCCTGGTTGGAGAGACACAGAGATTCCATTTTATTCTATCTATTTAGAAAAACTTACCACTTAATATTTATTGTATAAAAAATTTATTAATTAATTTTTAATTTTAAAAAATATATTAAAATATTTTTAAAAATTTATTAATAAATTTTTTTATTAATATTAATCATTTAATATTTCACTATTTAATTTTTATAGTCTTAAAAAATTTATTAATTAATTTCTTAAATTTTTTTAAAATTTATTAATTAATTTTTTTATATTAAAAATATTTTAAATTTTTTACAAAATTTAACAGATAAAATTAATAAATAAATAAATTATTAAATTTTTTAAAAGTTAAAAATATTTTAATATATTTTTTAAAATTAAAAAATTAAACGATAAATTTTTAAATATGGGCATTACATTTTCCATCTATGAATTATCGACCTAGCAGACAGCAGGATTGTGGAAAGCTCCACGACCCTACCGCCCTTTAGCAATCATTTAACACGACAGCGTTTTGGTTGGAAGTACGGAGATTAAATTAGCCGTGATTATAAGTTTTCTAATTAAACAATGATATAATTTAAGGACCGCTAGACTACTGACGTCCGAACCAAAGTTAAATTCTAAAGATAGAGTCAAATTTAAAATTTATTAGAATTCTTTGTAGAAATTAGCTCATTAACACGCAACTTAATTCATAATTGTGCAGGCCGGACTGACCAGACTCATCAAAGAGAGATTCAGCTCATTTGACGTAATGAAAAAGTAAAAAAATAAGTCCAATTATGTCACAACTCTATCAGCACAAGTTCCGAAAAAAATAGGTCCAGTTATGTCACAACTCTATTAGCACAAGTCCCGGAGATAAATTAAATAGTTATTTATCGATGGTGAAAAGACATGTGCGTCTATACATACGACTCTATTTGATAGCGACAGGTGATACTATGATAGAGCTACCGTTATTAAACGACAAAGGAATAAAAAAGGAATGAGTAAACCATTCAAATTAAATTGATTCACTCTTACTAAAATTCTACATCTATCAGCATCTCATATCATCATAATTTGATCTAGAAGTTAAGAAGTTAAGAATAACATAGTGAGTATTTACTGTAGATCCATTGACCTTCTAATGATTTTTTTATTTTTTTATATTTTATTTTTAATATTTTAATAAATTTAATTAATTTAATTTGAAATATTTAAATTTTAATTATGATTAAATCTTTTTATATTATTAATTCATTCGATTTAATTTTATTAATTTTTTATTAAAATTGAATCGAATTAAAATAATAAAATTTTAAAAAATAAATCGAATTAAAAATAAAAAATAAATTAAAATTTTATATTAATTCAATTAATTTTTTTGATTTAAGGGTATTATACTCTTGAAATTTTTTTTAATTATTTAACTATACTAAACTGAAATCATATTTAAAATTAATCTTTTATCATTATAATTATTAATCGTACTAAAACTAATAAACTATAACTTACTAAAAAATTTAATTTTTTTGTTGTAGTTTGAACCAAAACCGTATAATTTTTATCATTATAATTATGTAATCATACTAAAAAAATTACTAATATAATTTTATCACTATAATTATATATAAAATATGAATGATTTTAATTGAGATTTAAATAAATAAGAAATACTTAATAAATTTTAGCAGTATTTAGTTAAAATTAAAAAAATCGACCGAATCGAATTAATTTAAAATTTTAATTTGATTTTTTATATATTTCGATTCAATTCGATTTTTAATTTTAAAATTTTAATTATTTTCATTCGATTCAATTTTAATTATAAAAAAATTGAAAAAATTAAAGTTAATCGATTAGTGATAATAATATATTATTTACAATAATATAGAGAAATTATATTATGTTAAAATTAAAATATTTTAATTAAAGTTTAAAATACTAAAAATAGAAAGTAAAAAATAAAAAATTATTAAAAATTCAAACTGAATGAGATCGATTTAGTTTGATTCAATTTCTGATTAAAATCAATTCGATTAAATTTATTCAATTCAATTTTAAATCGAACCGATCGAATACTCATCCACATATAACAACTCAATATTAATTTTCTAGAAATCCATAAGAACGGTTGCAACATACAATTTATCCACTGAAAACGCTAATTTTAGTTTTTTTATTTTTAAAATAACAAATAATAAGATATTGCTACTAAAAATACCAATTAAATTAGCGTTTTCAGTGTTTATTAAAAATGTCAATCTGATTAGTATTTTTAAAAGTGAATATTAATTAGGTAAATTGTTTTGATTTTATATTATTTTAATAAATAATTTTTTTCAAATATTATTTTAATAATTATATATTCACTGTAAAGGAAAGAGAAATGCAACTTCTTCTTTCTCTCTTCTATTGGTTATCCAAACAAGTGAATTTAAAGAAATTGAATTTCTTTTCTTTTCCTTTCTTTCCAATTCCCTCCGTCCAAACAAAATCTTAAGGTTTTCAATCCAAAGAATGGTCAATGAAAATGAGGTGCAGGTGTTTGTTTAAGGAGGGTCCACATTTGGAAAAAGTACCCGACAGGAAAATAATTTTCTTTTTAATTTTTAAAAAAATTATTTACTTGTAAAAAAGATTTTAAATATAAATTATTTTTTAGAAATTGTGGGACCATAAATCTTCATTTGATACTATTTAAAATATATAAATATCCAATTCATCGGCTTTTGGACTCATTTCTTTGAGACAATACACCTGAAGAAGAATGTAGTGATAGGAGGGAGCAGATTTTCTGTGCCTTTGACCACCAAATCATGTCCTGCGCCCCTTTCTTTACGTTATTTCTTTCCAACCGTAAGAGTAAGACTACAATCGATATAAATAATTTTTAAATTTATTTTTATTTAATTTAAATTATTTAATAATTTTTAAATTAAAATATATAAATCTCATAAATTTTAAATTGAACTTTTAATAAGGCAAATTTGAATTAAAAAATAAGTTTTAATAAACTTAGAATAAATTTAATATTTTTGCTTTCACTATATAATTTAGAGATAAATTTAATATTTTAACGTTTTTTTAGTATAGTTTTTACTTTATTATGAAAAAAAATTGCATTGAAAAGCACATTGTGCTACTGAACAACCCATCAAGAGCAAACTCATAAACTAAGCAACCCAAATCAACCTATATAACCCAAGCCTTTAGAGAATTCTGGAAAGCTGAAACTTGTGCTTCTTGAACCATAGTCAACCGCCTCACTGCTGCAACTACTAACACGAAAACAATCCACAATCCATGGCTAGGAAAAGGAAGTCGAAGCACCAAACAAAACAGAGAAAGCCATCGATTCCTTCAAGGCTCAATTATTAACCACATCGGACAGAATAATCAATTCCCGACATTTTCAGTCTATAATAAATATGGGTCACCATTAAGAATTCTCTAAAACTCTAGTACCAACAACCGATCACATTTTCAATAGCAAAAGAATTATAGCTTGAGAAAGGAGTTCAGTACCAATGCACCAAAGTTTCACGGGCCCAAATTTTGACACTCAGTTGGAACCGTGTGGCACTTGACTTAAACACTATTAAGACAAGTCAGCCGATCTATCTACATGATAATCTGCACAACGAAACATGTTGGTTAGTCAAGAGGCTAGAATGCTATTAAGGCGAGTAAGATAAATACATATCGAGTAGATATTCACATCCAACAAGTATAAAGGTATGAGCAACCAAAGTATCACATGTAGACACAGATATTTTGATAAAAGGGCTACTCATTTCATTTCAGGGGCAAAACAGTCATTACACAATTCAACACAAAGGTCCTCAGGCACAACACGGGGACTCGATAGACCTACAGTGGCCAGCTGGGTCCCGTCCTCACTGGTGGCCAACTAATCACTCCCCCTAAAAAGCCTTGAGCCTTAAGGACAAGTTGAGCTATAGCAGGAGAAGATATTAATATGTCTGAGGTGACGCCTCTTAATAAATACATAAAAAGGAATTACAAGAAACTAACATAACACTTTTGATACTATTATTTTATACTTAATTTCTACCCATCTTGTTTCTGAAAAATACTATGTTGGAAAAATTATATTTTAGTCCCTCTAAGATTCTAGAACCTTAACACAAAGAACCCCAACAACCAAAGAAAAAAGGGACCCTATTCACAGAGGCTGAAAAAAGAAATCGCTCTAGTCATTAGGGGTGAGCAGTATTCGGTTGAAACTAAAAAAATCGATCGAATTGAATTAATTTAAAAATTCAGTTTAGTATTTTATTTATTTTAGTTTGATTTGATTTTTAATTTTAAAAATTTCAGTTATTTTGATTTGGTTTGATTTTGATTAAAAAAAATTAAAAAAATTAAATTGAACCGATTAGTCATAATAGTGTATTATTTTCAACAATATAGAGAGATTAAATCATATGAAAATTAAAATATTTTAATTAAATTTTAAAATACTAAAAAGTGTAAGAAATAAAAAATTTATTAAAAATTCAAATCGATCGAACCGAATTAAATCGAACCAAATCAGATCGATTCAATTTGATTTTTAATTTAAATCAATTCGATTCGAATTTTATAAATACTAAAATTTTAATTTTTAATTTATTTCATTTAATTCAATTTTAAACTAAATTGACCGAATACTTACATGAAAAAGTCTAATTTTACTCGTTTTAGAAAGATAGTTGTACATATTTATATTAAAAATAAGATTATCAAATTGAATTTTAAAGTACTAATAGAAAATTAACATTCATAAAATTTTGCAAGTTGAATTATCTTGTCTATTTTAGATTTTTTTTAAATTTGAATAATTTAACTTAACTTATTAAATTCATTTTTTTTCTAGATTTAGTTTTCTAATTTAAATTATTTATAAAGCTATTTAACTAGTTTAATCATTACTCATATAACTTTTTTTTAAGTTTAAATTTTATTTTATAGATTTAAATAATCTAATATGTAATTCTAATAGTATAAATAGAGTAAAAAAAATACTACCATTTAATAATAAAAAATATTATATAAAAATAAATTAAATAATAATTGAATAACTTACCTTATAAATATTTTTAAAAAAAATACTTGAAGTTGAAATTTTAAAAATTAGAAATAAATTTTCTGAATTGAAAAATAATAGAGAAGCCAGACTAATGTTATAGAAATAATATTTAAAATTATGGTTTTATATATGAAAGAATAATTAAATTTTTAAATTTTTAGAAAATTTACTAAATTTATTTGTGTATTAAAATTATATGAGCAAAATATTTTTGTATTTTATAAAATTAAATTATTTAGTAATTTGTTAATAATTTATTTTAATTTTAATTAGAGAAATTAACTGGTGTATATATATTTAAATTTACAAGATATTAAGTAATAAGCATATGGACTGAATATATATATTTAAAATAAGTTAATGGATTTTTTGATAAAAAAATAAAAAAAGATTTTATAAATTAAAAAAACATTTTAATTGCATTTCAAATAGAGATTAATTAATTTTTTTTAAATTAGAAATTTAATAATAATTTTCTTATTTATTTAAAATTAAGATCAAATTACTTAGATTTAAACTGTTATGAATAGTTAGTAGCAGATTGTTGATTGTAATTAATAGCATTTAGTGGATATATATTAAATATTTTGATAAATTATACCTAAATGTATAATTAATATGTAAAATATCTAATAACAATATATATTTGTTTATTATATTAATGAAGTAAATATAAAAATATTAATTTATTATATAAAATATAATTTCTAAAATATAATTATTTTCATACCTATCTATATTTTTTATTATATAATAATAAATAGTATAACTATTTTAAGTTTTATTTATAATATATTTAATTAATTATTATGTCTTATAATTTTAAATAATTTATTAATATAAAAATTAATTTAATATAATTAATAACATATAAATAATAAGTGATTTAATTCAAAAAGAACTATGATATATATGCAGCTGATTTAACCCAAAAAACAAAGGGACAGACTCTCTTTTCCATACTCTCACACAACTTCATTTTCTCTTCTTCCTCCCCTGCTTCTTCCTTTTTTGTCTTTTCCACAATGCATTATTATAAAGTTTGAGAGCCGATTTAAATGTCGGAGAGTTTCTATCGAAATATTTTGATAGATTTTTTATTATTTTTTTTAATTTTATAAGTCATTTTTTCAAGAGTGGATATTAAAAGACTCGTATGAAAAATTAAATACATTCACTATGTATAAAATTAAGTATATTTTATTGATTTTTTTATCGAATTAAATAATAGTCTGTATAATATACTTTAAATAAAAAATAACTATAAGCATAAAGCTAATTGTAGCGAATAAATTTCATATTAATTATTTATCGGTTGTATTTTGACTTTTCAAAATATTTATCAAATACTGTTTAAATATTTTAAATGGTTATAGAAAATTTTAAAAAGTGAGGGGGAGCATGGCACCTTGGCGCTACGTACATGTCTGTGCCCTTTCTCTCCACTGAAGCAACAAACGGCAAGTGAGCGAACAAGGAAGGGGTGTTTGGAAGAATCACGGTACAAGGAAACCTCCAGCGACCTGAGGTTCACCAAGAACCGTACGATTTAACCCACGACTTTGAAATAATAACATAAAATAAAATAAAATAATTCAATCAACACACGTGCTTCTATTATCTGACCCATCCGCGTTGCCACGTCATTTGCTTTTTGCCACGTTTCCGCCGCTTCTACTTCTCTACTCTTACTCTAGTCTCTGACTTTCAAATCAACACGCTTAGAGTTCAACACACTTCAAATCCCTCCCCCACTATATAAATCTCTCCACAGAGCCGCCATTTTCATTGTCCACCGTAATCCGCTCAATTTTCCTTCCCGACGGTTCTCGAATATATATTTTTTTTTGGTAAGAAGACGAAGCCAATGGTGAAACCAGGAACATCATCGGAGCAGCCATCATCAGACAAGAATCATGAACCCAAGTACAAAGGTGTACGGAAACGAAAATGGGGGAAATGGGTGTCTGAAATCAGACTTCCGAACAGCCGAGAAAGGATATGGTTAGGATCTTTTGATACAGCAGAAAAGGCTGCGCTTGCATTCGATGCTGCTTTGTATTGTCTGCGTGGTCGAGAAGCGAAATTCAACTTCCCTGATAATCCACCAAACATTGCCGGCGGGCAGTCACTGAGTCCACAGGAAATCCAAGTGGTTGCAGCGAGGTTTGCGAATGAAAACTCAAGAATGATAAGGAGTACAACTACTAGCGTAGGTGAATCATCATCATCGCAAGTGATGGATCAGTGCTTGTCGTCATCGTCGGATGGGGCGGCGCAGGTGGATAGTGATACCATAGATTGGTCATCGATTCTGAATGAGTTGGACTCTACTGAGGGAGCTCCGGAGTATGGAATGTATCCAGGGTTGGGCAACCAGTATTATCCATCACAGCCATATGTTTTTGATGATTATCATATCAATAATGGGAATAATGATGACAATCAAAATGGGGATGAGGCTTATTCCCACCAATCATTTCTCTGGAACTTTTGAAGATTTTCACGGAGAATTTTATCAGGAATCCGGCGAATTTTAGCTGCCGGACTCGCTGATTCCTATTTTTGCATGGTTCATCGAATTAATTATAATACTACCAAGTCTGGCGAGAATTTGATGCCTAGTAGTCACAAGAGGGAAATGGACAAATTTTTTTCCTGTCCCATATCAAAATTAAATGTATACATCCAGTTGCGAGATAGATTTATCTCCTAAAATTAAATAATTGTGTATATTTATAACCCTAATTTTTTTTTTTTGAGAAATTTTACGATTGTAATATCAATATATATTTACGTGTAAGAAAAAATTACTATTAAATTTTTGAATTTCTATAAAATATTAAAAAAATTAATTTTGAATCCTTGATATTACAAACGATCTATAATTCACTTTACTAACATTTTTTTTATAAGTTGATCAGTGAATTTCGTCATTATTTTATTATTTTCTTGAAGTGAAATTTATTAATTCATATTTAATTTAAAATCACCTATTTATTTAAAAAAAATTAAATATTTTAGTTGATTTTTCTATGAAAGAAACCTTTAATTAATTTATTTCAGTATTAATAAGAGAGACTGAATAGGTTTAATTTTAGAAGAAGATTTTGAAACAGAGCTGAATTAATAAATTTTGTCCAAAATTTAAGACCTGATAGTAATTTTTCAAAATATAATTTTCATTTATTTTTTTTAATTGCTACAAGTTAAATGAAACTTTCAAAAACCCTCTTGTATAAAATTGGGTGAATGTATCCATTCTTCTCATTTTCTCAAAATAATGGTTTTTTTAATAATTTTTCTATTGCGGGAGTCAATTGAGACCTGGTTTTAGACTTTGGTTCGCCTCTGTTTTGCAGTTTGGAGCTAAATATTTAGCTTTTAATTTCAATTTTCTTTTATAATTTATATTATAATCCTTTAAATTTAATAAAATCTATAATTTAAGTCTTTCCAAGGCTCCATTTATTTTATAAAAATATTTTTTATATGTTTTAATATTTAAAATTGATAATCTGAAATCCAAAAATATAGAGTTTTACAAGAATTGTCAGCTTATTATGAGAGGATAATACTTCTTCCCTTTTATTCTTTTCTTTTGTCTGTCAGTCAGTAACGTGTAACAGTCTCATCGCCATTGGGCCACCTGTCTCTGTCATACGGATACGGACATACGAAAATATCAGATCTCTGCTTCATGTGTAACGGTCATTTAATTTCCCTGATACGCATGCGGATGGACCCACAAGATGAATGGGCTGACCACCTTTTTTCTTTCGGACCGGGATGGAAGGTGAGATTAGGACTGAAACCCAGAGGAGGTCTGAGCTGCGGGCCGAAAAGACTGGGCCGACCCAATTTGAAAGTTTTAAGAAGGCGTCCGGTCTTAAAATCGAGTGGGCTGGACCTGATTCATGTGGAGGACGTAAAAGCCTTCAAATAAATGGTTGTTGTTATGGGTCAGGTTTCAGACTGAAATAATGAAATCTAGCGGTCATCACTACGACAAAATATTTTATTAATCAAAAGAAAAAATAAACTATTTTAAGAAAAATAATATTCACTATTAAAAAAAGTTATTTTCCACTATTTAAAATTTTTATTAAGACTTTTTTATATAAATTTGCTAATAAATTTTATTTTTTAAATTAAACTTAAATAATAAAAAATAAATTATTTTATTAAAAATATTAATTTATAAAAATTTTTTTATGACAGAAAATATTTTTCAAATATAAAATATTTTTCACAAATAAACAAAATCTAATAATAAATAATTTAATTTCTAAAACTTTCAATTTATTAACAAAATAATTTTTTAATTAAATTTGTCACTGTTAATTGAAAAAGTCAATTCAAATTAAAATAATTAAATTATTATAAATATTAAAATTATAAAAATTAAATGGTTATAAATTATTAAAATAAAAAAAATTAAACTGTTGTAAAAATAATATATAAAAAAGTAAATTATAGTCAAAAGGTAAATTTTAATAACTATTTTATTAATAAAATAAAATTTTAAAATAAAATTATTTATTATAAAAATGATAGAAATTAAACGGTAGATTTTATTAAATTTTAAGAAATTATGCTATAATTTACTTTTGTTTTTTTATAAAAAAAAATCTCATTTCCATATCTCTCCAACGTGAGAAAACCTCTATTGTTGGATTCAAATTACCAAAATTAATTGAATTGAATTAATTTAAAATTTTAATTAAAATTTTTTTATTTTAATTTATTTTAATTTTTAATTTTAATTATTTTAATTCAATTCAGTTTTAATAAAAGAAATTATAAAAATCAATCTAAATCGATTAGTAATAATAATATATTATTTTTGATAATATAGAGATTACACTATAATTAATATTAAAATATTAAAATTTAAAGTATTAAAATAAAGTATAAAAAATAAAAAAAAAACTATTAAAAAGTATAACCGATTAAACTGAATTAAATCAAATCGAATAAAATTAATTTGATTTAATTTATTTTTTCGTCAAAATGAATTTGGTTTAATTTTTATAAATACTAAAATTTTAATTTTTAATTTATTCAAATTAATTCAATTTTAAACCGAATTAATTGAATACTCACTCCTACTTTTCTATGTTGCGGGATCAAAAAAATTTTAGTATTTATGAGGTGATTGGCGTCTACACTTGAGGGTGAGTATTCGATCGGTTTGATTTAAAATTAAATCGAATTGAATAAATCAAAAATTAAAATTTTAGTATTTATGAAAATCAAACCATATCGATTTTAATTAAAAATCAAATCAAATTGCCCAATCTAGTTTAATTCTGTTTGATCAATTTGAATTTTTAATAAAATTTTTATTTTTTACACTTTATTTTTAATATTTTAAAATTTAATAAAATATTTTAATTTTAATATAATTTAATCTTTTTATATTATTAAAAATAATATACTATTATCACTAATCGGTTCGATTCGATTTTTTTGATTTTTTTCTAATTAAAGCCAAACCGAACTAAAATAACTAAAATTTTTAAAATTAAAAATCAATCCGAATTAAAATAAATAAAAAATCAAACTAAAATTTTAAATTAATTTAGTTTGAACAATTTTTTTAGTTAAAACTAAATTCTGCTCACTCGTATCTATAACTAATTTAACACTTCTTCTAACACTTAAGTCAATAAATTAATAAAATAAATAAATATAATAAATTACTGTAAAATATATATTTTAACTTTTATATTTATTATTTTTTATATTATAAAAAAATATAATTAATTATTAAATATTTTAAAAATTTGATCGATTAAGGGATAAAAAATTTTATAATTATAGATATAATAAGTATTTATTTAATTATATTTATTAATAATAATTTTTTAACCTGCTAAAAAAACAGAATCTTGATAAAAAACTTAGATATTATAGTATTGGATTATATATTTTTTGTCAATTGCGACGTAAATATGAATGTGACGTCACAGCAGCCTAATGACCCCCACGTGCTAAAAAACACCTTTGCTTTTATTTGGCCCTCCGTTAATTTCTGAATTTCTTCTTCATTCCTCTATTTGAAATGATTAATTTTAAGAAAATTTAAATGAACTAATTTTTTAAATTTTATATTTAATAAAATTAAAAATATAAAAATTCAATTTTTAAAAATTTTTATATAAAAATTAATTTTAAATATTTAAAAATAAATTTTATTAAAATTGTCAAGATACTACCATAAATAATTTTAATTAAGACTATTTGTATCAAAAGTCCTTGAAATCCCATTTTTTCTTTAATTTTTGTTTATTTCAACTTCAAAATTGCTTTGTGTTTTTTAATTAACAACTATTTATTTAAATTTTAATTTAATATTAAGTATTAATATTTAATATATTTATAAATAATATTAAAAAATTTATTATATTATATTATTAATTTTTTTAAAAAAATAGAGTTCATCTTAATTTATATTTTTGACTAGTAAAAAATATAAAATTTAAATTTTAAATATTATGGAAATATTAATAATAGTGATAAAAAATATTTTCAGTGTAATAAAAATTATTGTTATTCATAAAATAAATATTTATATTTAGTGCTATTATTTATATTATAATCTTTCGAGTATGAACTTATAAAATAGAAAAGAATACCATATGAGTTATTTTAATAACCTTCGATTATGAGTGAACATTCGGTCGATTCAGTTTAAAATTAAATTGAATCGAATTAAATAAATCAAAAATTAAAATTTTACTATTTATAAAAATCAAATCAAACTGATTTTGATTAAAAATTGAATCGAACCAATCTTATTCGGTTTGATTTTAATTTTTAATAAATTTTTTATTTTTTACTTTTTTATTTTTAATATTTTAAAATTTAATTAAAATATTTTAATTTTAATATAATCTAATTTCTCTGTATTATTGAAAATAACATATTATTTTTACTAATCGATTCGGTTTGAATTTTTTAATTTTTTTTCGGATTAAAATCGAATCAAACCAAAATAATTGAAATTTTTAAAATTAAAAGTCAAATTAAACCAAAATGAATAAATAACCGAACTGAATTTTTAAATTAATTCGATTCGATCGATTTTTTGATTTGAACTGAATATTGCAAATTCTATCTCCTATGCTTAATCTATGTAATGATTGAATTATGAATTAACCATTAGAAATAAACTTTGAATATAATATGAAATTGTAGATAAAATAGAATATAAAATTCTATCAAATAAATATTCTATTATGATATAGATAATATTCTATTATGATTTTGATTTTATTAAATTATTTAAAATTATAGAATATTCAAATATTTAAATACTTAATGAGATTTAAATTATTGAGATATGAATTTAATATATTTTAATATTGAATTATATTATTTAGAATAATAAAAAATATAAATTAATTTAAATTTAATATTAATTTATTTAAAATAAATGAATTCAATTAAATTTTATATCTTAAATTTAATTAAAAAAATATTTTATGAATTAAATTTTCATTAACAGAATTCAATTTTTTTTTCTTATAAGAAATACATTCAAACAAAACTGTGTTGTATTGTTTGAAGAAAGTCTCCTTTTTTATTATAGAAAATAAGTTATATATAAAAATATTATCTGTAATAAAATTTGTTATAGGAAACAGATTTTATAAATAATATTTTTGAAGAAAATAATTTATTTTTTATTTAATTATAATTTAAAAATAGTAAATTTATCAACTCAAGTAAATTTTTTGAAGTCTAAAACATGATTTCATATTAAAAAATAATTTTTTTTAATGTAAAAATTATTTTCTATTTACAATTTAATTTTTATTTTAATGTGAAAAATATTTTCTATCTATTAATTTTTTAAATGCTGTAAATATTTATAAATTTTTACATATTTTCTTTTAATGCCGAAAAATATTTTGCGGTTTTAGCGTTTATTTATTTATAGAAATTTTAAATATTTTTCGATTAAATTTTGGGTCAAATAAATTCTATAATTGTGCTAAAAATTTTGACATAATTTATCACATTTGATATAATACGGTAATAGTTAAAATAAGTTATGAGCCGACATTCGATTACTTAATTATCTCTGCTACTACAAGTTAGCTTAAATAATTAAGAATAATTATTATTAGAGGCTGTGCAATTTTTGATTTTTAATTAAAAATTAAATTAAATTAAATTAAATAATTTAATTATTCAATTTATTCGGTTTATTAAGTTTAATTTTATTATTAATTTTTAAAATTTTTATTTTCGAGTCAATTCCGTCGATGAAAAGACTGAACCAGACTACCCCGCTCCGTATATAAAGAATATTACAAAACACTAGTACCATTTGTGCAGCTACCCCCTTTCTCTTCTCCATATCCTCTCCTTTCCCTCTAAGTCCCATTTGTGTATCTCTTCTCTTCTCATCCCTCAAGTTGACTAGATCTCTCCTTGTGAAGAAGAAGACAACTCATCGCCACTCATCGTTGCCGCTGCTACTCCCTTCAACAAACCCCTTCGCTACTCCCTTCGATGGACTGAAGCCCTTCCTGTGATGAATCACTGATGCTACTACTCCTTTCGACATCTGAAGCTCTTCTGCAATGAATTGCCGACGTTGCAGCTCTCCAGGTAACTTCTCTGCTACCAATATTGGATGTGTTTAGATCTATACAAAAGGCTTGAGATTGAGAGAGATTGTGCATCCAAATAGCTGCTGTTTTGTTTCCTTTTTCTTTGTTTGAGTGTTTTTTACCTTTTTCTTTTTAGGTAAACTGTTATTGATGTAATTGTCATTTTATAATAATTATTTTGCAATTACTTGAAGTGGATTGTTGAAATTATTGAATTGGTAGTGAATTTGTGTAATATTGCTTACTGATCTGTTCTGAGAAAGTGATGAAGCGCAAGCGTTTGATAATTTCGGTTCTGTCTTGGACTGAGGACCTAAAAGGAGCTCTGTCTTGCCGGCTTCAGATGGACAAAATCAGGTCCTATTCTTAGCTGCTTTAAGGGTAAGAAATGTTTCTGCTATTGGCAGTTGCCTCTTTTTCTTCTTTTTGTTGATTCTGAGTGATCTTGTAAAGAGTGGAGCTCTCGTCATCCTCAATCAGTGTTGATCTGCTCTATGAAGAAGCTGTTTCTATGACTACTAGTGGCTTGCTACCCATGAGCAATGCTCCTAGCTCAAGGGTTACGTGGTTTTCTCTTATTGGGCTTGGGTCTCTTTTCAGGCTGTCTTATAGATATCTTAGGAACTTGGCCTTATCATCAATGTGTATCATTATCGTCAAAGCTGGAGTTTGGATGGAAATGGCGCTGGAAGTTGCAATTTCTCTCTTCTTGATCCCATGATTTTCCAGCAAAATTGGCGGACAAAACTAGCCGTAAATAGAAGCCTAACAGAGATCCGCTCCCCTTTCTTGCATTGGTTGGCTGCAGGAAACGATATGAATTAGCTGGAGAATTGGCCGCCATCTCTACCATTAGCTATCGATGCGCCTGGATTCTCTCTTAATGTCGATGACGAGTGAGATAGTTAGAGCCTCAGGTGCATATGATCTGACTAAAACAGCTTACAAATTAAAAAAATAGTTTATATATTTAATAAATTATTTAAAATTATAAAATATAATAAATAAATTAAAAATATAATAATAATTAAATTAGTTATAATATTTATTTTTTTAACTTTATAAATATTATTTATTATATCATTTTGGATACTACAATTAGAGTTTGCTTCAGGAAAAAGCTTGTTTTTTTTTACTCCCTTTTTGTAAAAAAAAAAAAAAAAAATACTAGACAATATCTTGGACTTTTGAAATCTTTCAATCCAGTCCAAAGTATTTTTAAATATTTCTTTATAAAAATTAATTCATACTAAATAATAATATTTAAAGTGTATTTATAAATTATACTCCAAAAAAAAAATATAACAATTTGAAAAACAAATATTATATCGCAGATTTATTTGCTCGGAATTTGGATAAAAGGAATTAAAAGAAGAAAAGCGTACTAACAAACATGAGAAGAAACACACAAGTAATTAAGCACTGATTTTATTTTATTTTATTTTATTTTTTATGTTGTCGTTATTTATAATTTATGAGTTAAATAAATAAAAATAATGACTATAAAATTGAAGCGTAAAAAGATTTTTTTTGAAAAAGTTAGCAAAATATATATTTAGCCTTTGTAATTTAAAATTTTTGAGATCAGACAATATAAAAATATTTTTTTCTTTTAAAAATTTTATGGTATGAACTTTAATTAAACTGAAAATAATGCATGAAAAACCTAATTGGTATTGCCACTTTACCATGATACAAACAATAATAAGAATATAACAAACTGTTATAATTTTTGTCAAAGAGAGAAAGAGAGAAAATAGAGAGAAAGTTTCGGTCTGAATTTTTTTGATATTGATAGAAACGAGATTTCAATTTCAAAACCCTTTCTTTGTCACATGGTATAAATCTTTATTTTTTTTCTATATCAATGTTGTTTGAAGTTTCTTTTGCATTTAGGTTTATGTTTGTTGGTATTTACCTATCAGTCATAAGATTTCTTGTCAATATTTTTCATTTGGAAGGAGAATTGTTATTATTAATAATGACATTTCGAGAACTGCCCTGCCACGTCTAGCTGCTCTCTCTTGTTGGCTATTAAGAGGTCATGAACTTTATTGTGTCTCTTTCTTGTGAACGATGTTAGTCAGCGAAAATTTGAAGTTCAAATTTGTGGTGGTCTTTGGTTGCTTGGTTTGCTAGTTGCTGTTTGCGTGATGGTTGATTGGTGTTGGCTGTGCATGTCTCTGTTTTTATTTTCTCTTCCTTTTTTATTTTGTGGGCAATGCCGTTGATGGGGTTTCTGTGCGTCTCTCTCTCTTTGCCTGTGGCTGAGAAGGAAGCAGTGGAGGCGGTTGTTTGGGCGATACTGATCTTGGGCAGTTGGTATGAGCGATGCACTGGGCTCTAGGCTTAAATTTCCCATGATTCTATACTTGGTCCAATGAAACTTTTAATATAATAGATTTTGCATGTGAAAATAATAATAATAAAAAAAGATTTTAATCACACACAATGCCCAAATATTTACTATGATGAAGAGTGAGCTGTGGTTTATTGTGAGGACAATTATAACATTTGACTTTTTCAATTCTGTATTTAAGCGTTTGTAGGCTTTTATTAGGAAACATTCAATAGTTGAATTGAAAATAAAAAGAACATAAACATCTTGTTTCGAACAAAAGAAAATTATAAGAATTCAATTCAATATTTTATTTATTAATTTTCATCTTCAAAATAAAAGGATTTATTTTTTTAAAATTAAAAAAATTTATATATATAAAATTCAATTGAATTTTCTCTCAATTTAGCTATTAGTTGTCTCATTAGACAAATAGCTCGTTAGATTGATTCAGATTTTCTCTCAACAATTTGGATTTGGAAAGGTTTGCAAGGCTGTGAGAGATAATTATACTGAAACAATATCAATATGCTTGAGATGCAATTTGCTGACAAGCAAAACCTTTCATCATCCACTTTATAAGATCATTTTTCGAATTTAATTCTTTTTAATTTAAAAATTTTCATTTTTGAAAAAATGAAATATTGCTTGCTATTATAAGAATTCACTTAAATCTTATTTGATTAAAATAAATTATTTCTAAAAAATTAAAATTTTCAAGAGATAACTTAAGAAGAGCAAGTTACTTCCCTATAATAAAAGGAAGAAGAATTTTCACTTTTTAAGAAATCAAATAATAATCGAATTTAACACTTTCAATGAATTTAAAGTTTTTTTATTAAATTATTTCAAACAAACAAAATCTTAACTCTTTTGATGTTATTATAATTCCATAACACCAACAACTGTGCTATAATCACATTTTTCATCTCTAATTTAACACAATGCTATTTCATCCTTGGAATATACAATCTGTAGGGTCCTGAAACCTGACTATCACAAGATATACCATACAGATGAATGTAGCAGATAACTGCCTTCTTTCTCTTTAGAAATTAGAAGCATGGCGTTTCAACCAAAGACAAGGGTTTTTTACAGCTTGAAGACTTGAAGTGAATCAATCAAGATAACAGAAGGGAAACCATGGAATCAGCAGAATTTGGTCCATCATTATTCACACTTGGTATTATTTTTTCAGGAGATACTAACTTCACAAACTCTTTAAGCTCTGTAAAACTGCAATGTTCGCTATAAGGAACTTCATACCTGTTACACGTTAAAGCAAATTAATGGTTGGCTATATGGTTTTTGATAGAGGGTTCTGTTTTATGAAGAAAATAGATATTTTTAAGTATCTACATTTAAAAATTATTCAAAGTTTTCTACAAGGATGGGCTATTATTTAGTTCTATGACACTGTAAAACTAACTTATTAATCTCTATATTTTAAAAAATATATTAAAATATATTTAGTATATTAAAAAGTCTATTAATTAGTCTCTCATTTTAAAATTTACTAATAAATCACTCTGTATAATAGGTATTTTAGATTTTTTTTATTATATTTAATAAATATAAAATTAACGAAAAAATTAATTAATAAACTTTTTAAAACGTCTGTAATGTTTTAATGCATTTTTCAAAATAAAGAGATTAATTAGTGAGTTTTGACATAGTAGAAATAATAAATAATTATTTTCCTTTTTTTAAAGATGAATAGGTAATTAGATCATTTCATACAACCCGTGAGATTATGAGACAGACTAGGATTTTACCTTATGATTGTTCCTTGTTGCCACCTTCTACCTGGGGACTTCTTCTTCCCTTTACCAAATGTCCAGCCAGTTGGCGAGAAGGCAACTATAAGACTGAATCGACCCTGAACAAAGGAGAAAATTTCTCAGTTCAATAGCTAAAATAATACCAGCTCAATTTATTTACAAAATTTGCTGTTTCATGTCCTGTCTCAATAGTGAATTAACTCGGTCATTTCATAACAGATTTAAATCGTCAAAGTCCAGTTCCAGAGAAATCAGATTTTACTTCAGCATCAAAGTCAAATTGAAAGGTAATTTTGAAATTCGATTATTCAAAACAAGCATGAAGAATGTACTCACCGCATATTGATTGGATATATGTTTTAGTCTTTTGAAGCTCGCTAGTGTCCACATAGGCACCACATGAATTTGGCTTTCCTGTTCATTTAATGTGAACCACTGCATATCTTCCTTCGAGAACCCTAAGCATTCTAATAGACGGAACTTTGCCGCTGTAACATGAACCTTTCTACGAAGTAAGCGAGCAACCTCCAAGAACAGTCTTTCCTTTCCTTTTGCAAGAAAATAGTAATGATGAACAAAAAATGAGAGGTGGCATGTGGGATGGAGAGAGAGATAAAGATAAGGATTCAGAGAGAGAGATATAGAGAGTTTTGGGAGGGGGGAGAGAGGAAGTGAGAACTTACCAATAGTGTAGCTTCCAATTAGAAAAAGAGTTTTGGGGTTGAAAGATTCAGCTTGGATGGCCTCAATGACAAACTGTATTACAGCCTCCTGCTTTGGAAAGTCATACTGCAATAAATCATGGTATAATATTAACTTCAATCACCAATACCATACAGATTTTCATCTGAAATAAATTGAATGTGAGCTGATGCTCTTTGGTTAAAGGAAAAAAAAATGAGGATGAGTGATGCAGAATTACCTATTGCTAAGCTTTTGTATTTTATATTTTATTTTGACGAGAAGCTTAGAGCTAGGAGCAAGTCACTAAACTTCATAAAGTGCGCTGTAACCTTTTTTTAGTTTCAACAGTGCAGACACTGGTGAGGAAAATCATGCTAGATTTAGGAGCTTCATCTGAAATTAGAGCTTTCACATCTTTCTCTATTTCTTCCTTGCTTTATCCTATATGCCACCAGAACTGTCTGTGGGCTTATAGTTGATGCCAGTCTTAAATTTAAATTAGGTCTAATTCAGCCAAAAAATTGCTAGGTTAAGAGGCAAAGGTGTCTAAGTACCCTGTTCCAAATCAGTTTGGAATTCAACACACCCTACTCGGTTTGGATTCAACACACCCCTACGCTTACTTTCAAAGGGAGGAGTGCCTAAAATTTTTATAAAAAGCAAGTTACCAATGTGAGATTCAACACATTCCCACACGCCCAAGATTACACCGGAACGTAACATATTTATGGGAAATTTAACATAAGTGGAAACTCTGATACGATATTAAATTTGATTCAAGTCTAACTTACCCTAAATTAGCTCAAGAGATAATTACCTTATTCCAAACTAACGTGCGATTCAACATTAGGTTTCTAAAAATACAATTAAAAAAAACTCTACCTTTTGTGGTAGATTTTGCTTCACTATCAGGTTTCTAAAACTGTGCAAACTTCCTAGTGGACCTAGGACTGTTGACTCCCATTCGTAAGCTTCAGCTCCAAGGGAGGAAAGTTTCTAACATAAAGATCCATAATTGGCCGAGTGAAATGTAATTAGGTGGACTTATTATTTTTTCTATTTTGCAGCAGAGTTCCTAGGAAAGAGGAACTGCAATTACTCAAATGCAGAATCACCTTGGGATTGCAGTATGTGGTATCAAGGATGAGAGTGTGGATGCGACACATTTGTAAAGCAGTCATGCTTGCCATCTCCTCACAAAAGCGAAAATCTCCCGTGTGTAAAACTGCCTATACATTTACATCAATTTTGGGATTAATCTCAAAAATGATAATTAAGAACCACAACATGTTACAATGTCTTAAGAATAGAATATGAAACATACCTTATCATTGGGAGGTTCGAAGAGTATGATGATGGAACCTGGGCAGTGGTTTGCATCCAAGCATGTCACTTTAACACCAGCAATATTGATGGTCTGGTTGAGAGGTAAAATTTGTAATTTATCCCAAGGAATCCCAATCTTCATATTTACAAGTCTTGCTGTGATCATGGAGCAATAAATCTTCCCATGGCAGAAGGACCTTGTTAACCCTTGATAATCTGTGAAAACAATCACGAAATATTTTCCCTCAGAATTGCCAAGCTTTTAGCTTTTAGCTTTAAATGCATTGCTTTGAAATTACATACAGACAGGGAAGTGCACCCTACTTGTGGTTTCCCTTGAGAAAAATGAATTAGTTTATTTATTTCATAGTAATTTATTGAAAATCAATTCACAATCTGAAAACAGGAGACGAAATAATTAACTATTAGAACTTGAAATTTAGTTTAATAGTTGATTTGTTGGGCATTTGAATGGCATTAATTTTGCAAGCTAAGCCCCTACTTCCCTTGACACATGCGGTACAATTAGAGAAGAGAAGCCACAATCTTAAATTAAGATAAAATGTTTACGCCAAGGAAATTATGATACAGGCAATGTTAGACTGAAACTTATGCAGAAGCCTCAGAATTTTTTAATCAGAACAAATTGAGCCAATAAAACAAAAAGCAAAAGAAAAAAGGAAAAATTGAATGTCAACTAACATGACAAAGGGAAAAAATTACTTTGAAATAGGAATTTCCTAGTTTTGATATGGATATCAAGATAAAGATAACTAAAGCAGGATGAACATAGATGAACTTACGATCCATATGGAAGTGCGTAAGAAACCAATGGATACAATCTCCTCTAAGATATTTGAAAGCATCCTGCAGAAATATAATTTGAATGAAATAAATAATACAACCAGAAACATCATGAATAGAGGGAAAAGCAATAAGATAATCATTAGCTTCACTTTTGAGTATAGCATCACAATTAAAACCATTCTAAGTGGATCTGTATAATTAATTATAATGTATAAAGCTAGTAGAGCAACTTCTTATAAAATAGAAGAGGCAAAATGTTAAGCACAATTTCCATGAAAATTTGTATTAACTAAGAGATGAAAGGTCAATAGACTCATTACCACCCGAAATGGTGTCCCTGGTATGGTGCACCACAAGGGAATATCTTTGAGTTTTCGATTGTTTACTGGGTTGGTTTTTTTCAAACGTTTATGAACATGGTCCGGATGACTCTTTCCTAGTTCTTGCCTTTCTGTAGAGATGCTGCCAGTTTTCTTCCTAACATTGGCAGAAACACGAAAATAATTTGTGATCAAGTTGTTTGCAGTTGGTTTACTAGTTTCATTGCCAATAACTTTGGAAGCCCCTACTTGCATCCCTGCTTCATGGACGCTACATGATCCAACTTCCGCAGAGGCATGTGTATTACATCCTTTTTTAAGCTCAGCGAGAGCATGCAAAATCTTCTTCCTGGGACCTAGTGCAGTAATGCCTATGCTGAAGAGATCCTGCAAAGTATTGAAAATTGACCATTTATTAAGTGGTATTCATTTCAAGTGAAAGAAATAGCAATATAATGGAAAATTACAAGAGAAAAGAAAGCATGAGATTCCCAAATAGCATTTATGCCTGCACACTAAACAGAAAACACATAAGACAGATGTTCAAGAATTTTGATCCGTAGTTTATCCGACTAGGTGCACCCTCCTTCCCTAATCACTTGCACTTCTAATGACCAAGAGCAGTCAATTACCCTACTCATAAAAGAGTTGTTGGCCCATGGATTGATTCTAGGTTGTAATTTTCTTTGGCACTCACCTTCAATTGCCACTCACCCGGTTAAACAATCAACAATTTCTTGTTTTCAACCAATTGGGCAGGGTAAAAAGCAAACACATGCCAGATGTAATTTAACATTTCAAACTTAATATTTAACCATACAACTAGACAGATTAAAATGAATATAGTGAGTGAAGCAGTAGGTTTCTAGAAGTTGAATTTGATTGAGAACAAATTATCAAATTTTATATTTAATCATACCTCTTCCGTAAGCCACTTTAAGGAGTCCCAATCAATCTCTTCCCGAACAAAAGCTTCCTCATATCTTTCTAGACCCAAATTTCGTAGCCAGCAGTTAATTACAGGGGGAACATCAACAACTTGGCCAGGAGAATGAACAAGATCATCAACAGCTTGTGGTGCAAAGTCACTTCCCCTGTCACTGTTTGCTGGCGCAACCTACAGGGATTATGCATTAATCAATCAAGTCACAGATCACACTTTATATCAAAAAAGCGCTGCAGAAAATCCTTAAGCCTTTCGAAGCTACCAGTAGCTAAAGCTATATTGATTCCATTCTGTAATTTTTTCTAGGCGGCGGTTAGTGAAACAGCTATTTCGCACATAATGAACACCATAAAGTATTCTTTACACCATCTCATAGCCAACAAGCAAAATGTTTAGTCACTCTTGATCTGGCAAAGAGAAAGTATAGAAGAACTGAAGTCTAAATCCATCAAATCTCAACTACCCAAGACAACCATATTTATTAAAAGATTAACTAAAAACACCAAATAAATCAATAACATGACAAAGAAAAAGGCAGATTTGGGGGAGTGGAGGGGGAGATAAAGCTTACTTCTTGAGCATTTTTCTCCTCTTTGTCAAGACAATCATTAGTGTGAACTAGTCTAGATTCCTCGCTCAGATCCGAAATGTCAATTCCGCAAAGTGGGCACTGAACCAAACAACCCCCATGATCCGCACCACTGATACACTTGTTTTCCTCACTTGTATCATCAGTACACAACTTAATTAGAACGTCTATGTCACCATATTCGTGGAAATCCTCTAACCCATCAGCTTCATTCAATCCCTGACCTACGGGATTGACTCCAGAATCTACTCCCGACCTAATAAGCCTAGCTTCTATCGAATTGCACAAGTAGCCCGTATTCACCTCCAGTCCCTCCTTCCTCTTAACACTCTCAGTTTCAAAACTTTTCGCTTGAAATTGCTCATCTTCGTTGACATCATTGTTTTTATGACTGCAATCAATGCTCGAATCTATCAAATCCAAGCTGCAATTCTGGTATAAGTTGAACTCCTCGTCGGTAACAGATGGCGTTTTATTATTCGGTAGAGATCTGGTGGAAGGGACATTCTCCTTGCCGGGATTGGTGGATCGCTTGGGCTTTTTGGGCGGCCGGCGGCAATTGTTGGAGGGTTTGAGGGGTTGTCTGGAAGTTGAAGCAATAGTGAAAGCTTGTGATTGTGAGAGAGGGATTTGGAAATCGTCGTCGTCATCGTGATGGTGTGGGATTGAGTTTGCGAGAGAGAGAGAAAGAGGCTGAGATGCGTTGATCTTTGACGGCATATTTGGAGGTTTGGTGCTCTCGACTGCTCGTGTCTGTTCGGTGAAGACAATGGAGGGAAAGCGGACTATTTCAAATTATTTTAGGCTGTCGTTTTCTTCATGAACCATGCCATCCTGAGAGATAAACGGCAGGTCGTTTCCTTTGTCTTACACTAAGAGTTATGGTAAGCAATAGAAATGATATAAAATAAAGTTCTATTACATAATATTAATTAATAAAAAATACCATATAAATGAATTTTTCATGTAATTAATATTTATTATAGTCAACCATCATTTTATTCAAAATAAAATATTTCTACTTGATTGTAAAAATAATTTAAATTTTATAAAAATTATAAAAATTAATTAATATATTATAAATTAATTACTTAAATTTATTTATTCTGTACCATTAAAGTTTAACCATTAGATTTAATAAAAATATTATTAGTATAAAAATTAATATTTTAATATAATTTAAATAAATAATTATTTCATCCGCTCATTTTTAATAAATATATTATAAATTAATTTTTTAATTTATTTAATTTTTAATTTTAATTCAATTTACTTATAATTGATATATTTCTAATAGCCTATTGCTATACAAGTACAGTTTTTTGTGTAGTTATTGACTATAAATGCTATGATAACAATATCACTAGTGAATTAAGAATTATAATTCTCATAATTTGAAAAATTAATTATATTTGTTATATTTACTTTAATAGAATTAAAAATTAATAATCAGTTCAATTAATAAAAAATGACTAATTTCAAATTAATTTATAACTACAATTTGTGTAATAAATTTATTCATTTTAAATTTATTAAACTGATTATTCGGTCTAATTAAAATGAATATAATAAATATATTTAATTTTTTAAATAGTGAGAATAGTATTATGATATAAAAAAAAATTAAAAAGTGAGTTATTGATTCCTAAAAATATATTATTCAAAATTATAAATAAATCAAATTAAAATTAAAAAATAAATTTAAATATATTTATTATAAAAAGTTAGGATATAATTATTAAAATTCGTAAAATTTAAAATTATTTAACTATTATTAGTTATATCAAAATATTATTATCAGATATATCAAAATATTAATTTTATTTGTGCCAAGTAAGATGATAATATAATACTTTTGTTAAAAGTAACGGTTAGTAGAATATAAATAAATTGAATTGTTTATTATAAAGTATATTAATTAATTTTATAATTTGAAATATATTTATTATCGTACACATAATTTAGTTTTTTTTTATCATTATCTCAAAAGAATATTTTATATATTTTAGATATTTTAAGATGTATGAATAATAAAAATTTAAATAATTTTTAAATAAAATAAATAAATAATACCTATTGTACATGTATCAAAATTATTTAAAAAATTAAATATTGATTACCATTATTACAAATAGAAATTGATTATAGTTGCAATAAATTTAAAAAATAAATTTTATTATATAAAATTAAAAATTTTAGCTATAATTATAATTAAATATAAATTTTGACCTTTCAAACCTACTACACCTTTAAAAAATTTAAAATTAAAACGTTTAAATTATAATAAAAACCTTAAATATTAAGTGTATATTACTCAATTGACTTTTTTAAAAAAATAAAAAAAGATATTAGTTTTCTTTTAAAAAAAAAATCATGATTAAGTTATGGAAATTATAAATTTTTTTTTACATACATTTAATGATACAAGCAACATTTACATTTTAGAGGTAAACATAATATTTATAAATTTTTTTTTTTAAAATGAGAAATCAGAAATTTAATAAGTAAAATTTGAGATCTTTTATATTTATTCAGATGCATTTTACTAAATCTGTGAGTACATTTATATTTAGAGTTTAAACTCAATATAAATATTTAGAGATCCACATATTTATTAACTCAATATTTATATTTAATAAAAATAAAATATATATTTAAAAAATTTAAATTCAGTAAAATTATATTAAACAAATTAATATAATTAAGTTTAGTAAAATATAATTTTAATTTATTAAATTTAAATATATTAAATTATTATTTACTTAGATTGGTAAAAAAACAATTTCCTAACTTTTTTTTTTTAAAAAAAAAACTAAACATAGTCATTCATTCAAAATAAACTCACATTTAAGAACCTCATTTAAATGTAGCCTACCTGTCTCTTCAGCACTACTTGCATCATGATTTTTATATCATTTAATAAAAAAATATATTTTTTCTATCTCATAATTTTTATTCACTTTATTTTTTTATATATATTAAAAAAATATAATTTTTTTATTAATTTTCCAATTATATCAATCTTAGGGAAGGTTGAATTCTACAAACAGCTCATGGGGAAGGTTGACCAAAGATGTTCATCAATTGATCCTGACATTATTAGAGGAGGACCTGTTTTGGCCAAGGAGGAGGCTAAAACTTAAGCACCTATGCTTTGCAGATGACCTATTCCTTTGTTGCCATGGTGATAAGGACTCTGCAGAGGTTATAGGTAATGCTTTGAGACATTTTGCTGAGGTATCTAGGCTATAGGCGTATGATATTACAAGCTATGCATACTTTGTTAGAGTACAGAACTCAACTAAAGGTCAAATTCTTCAGGCTCTAAACTTCAAGGAAAGGACACTACCAGTGACTTACCTAGGTGTTTCCTTAGTCTCCACCAACATCAAGAAGGAGCACTGTAGAAGTTTAATTGAAAGAATCACTGAATTGCATATTGACCCCATAGGCAATTATCATATGCTGGGAGGCTGCAGCTCATCAACTCTATGCTTAGAAGCTCACATATATACTGGTGTTGTATCTTCATGCTGCCTAAAGCTGTAGTAAGAGAAGTAGATAGAAGATATAGAAACTTTCTATGGATGGGTGCTGCGGATGGAGGAAAGAAGGGTGTGGTTGCATGGGGCAAAGTTTGCAGACCTAAGGAAGAGGGAGGCTTATGAATAAAGGAAGTTATGGCATGAAACAAAGCAGCAATTGGCAAACAAGTGTGGGATTTGGTGGCTGTAAAATCATCTCTCTGGGCTAAATGGATGATACAAAATAAATTGAGAAACATGAGCTTTTGGGGTCTACCTAAGCCGGTGGAAGTTAGCTGGTCTTGCAGACACCTGCTGAACATAAGGGACTCAATTAAAGAAGTGTGAGATAGAAAGGGAAGTATATAGATGGAGAAGGGTGGTGAGTTTGATGACGAGGAAAGCAACTGGAAAGTCCCTGAAGGCAAAAATCAGAACGGTAGTCTTTGCTACAGCCATATATTATGTCTAGCAGGAAAGGAATTTGGTAGTTTTTCAATAAGAGAGCTTTAATACCAGAAGAGTAATATCGAATATTAGTATGTGTGTGAAATTGAAACTGATGGAACAAAGGAATATGCACTATGACTGGAGTAAATGGAATTACAACTAGGCTACTGCTCTTTCTGGGTTGAAAGAGTGTTGTGGTTCTTGATCTAAGGTTTTCCTAGGCGGGTGCAAATATGGTTATATAATCTGCTCTCATTGCTTTTAACTCAGACTTAGGGTGACTCATTTCTATTGATATATGGCTGGTCTGGAGGGAGCTGCACGTTTTGACATAGAGCTATGTGACATAGGGATGGGTCCTGTGTGCTATGTATTCAGATATGGGTAAGCTGGGTATGATCTGGGTCTTGTTGAATTGCCTATGTGATATGAAAAGAAGATGCATTTTTTGGTTGCCTGCTACTGTTAGACTTGATTGGGATGAGAGTTAGATGGATGTTTGGTTAATCTGATGTTGTACTGAGTTTGAGTATTGTGTTTTCTTGCATTTGGATAACTGTTGTTTTTGAAATTCCTAGTGTAAAGCAAGTGGTAAGATGTTCAGCATATTGATATGCTGACGAAGCTTGACCCGCTGAGTACTCTGCCTAATATTCGGTTTAAATCGAAAAAATCGATCGAATCGAATTAATTTAAAAATTCAATTCGATTTTTTATTCATTTCAGTTTGGTTTATTTTTTAATTTTAAAAATTTCGGTTATTTCGGTTCAGTTCGATTTTGATCAGAAAAAAATCAAAAAAATCAAATCGAACTGATTAGTGATAATAATATGTTATTTTCAATAATATTGAGAAATTAAATCATATTAAAATATTTTAATTAAATTTTAAAATATTAAAAATAAAGTGTAAAAATAAAAATTTATTAAAAATTGAAACCGATTAAATTAAACCGAATCGAATCGAATCAGACCGGTTCGATTCGATTTAGTTTCTGACCAAAATCAATTCGGTTTGATTTTCATAAATACTAAAATTTCAATTTTCGATTTATTCAGTTCAGTTGGATTTTAAACCGAACCGATCGCCCACCCCAACTCTGTGGTGGTAATGTGCCTTTGTTAATGCGATGGTGTTGAGCTCCAGCAAATGGTAATGAGTATGGTTAGGAATTTTAGTATGTAGATTGATCTGCAATCCATTTTTGGGGATGAGTGTATTATAAGCTAAGCTTTTGTTTATACAGTGAATCTTCAGTGATTTTGGCAATAAATAATTAAAAAATATTTTGAAATATTTTATGGAAAATAAAATAAAATAAAATTATAATAGTAATTTATATGTTATTAGTGTTTAAAAAAGAGAAATCAACCATAATTTTGAAATAATAAAAAAAAATATAAAAAAAAAATTATAGTAGGGATGAAGTATTAATTTAAATTTAAATCCCATAATTTTAGCAAAAATCTCAACAATTCAGGAATAATCGTAACCTTGTCGATAACGCAACGCACTTGATTGAGGACACGCGACCCCACCATTACCCTTATATATAGCTGCGGCTTCTTTGCGGAGTAAAACGAAGAGCCACAGGCCAGAATTGCGAGAAGGCTGCATGCTTCTAACTTTGTCATCATAGGATGGGTGATTTAATTGCTGAAGAAGGTATAATGATCTGATTTTGCTTACTTCTGAATATTATAAGATGTAATAATTGAATTAATTCACGAGCAATTAGGTTTTAATTCGGACTACAGTGATTATTTTTTAAAAAAATCGTGAAATCTGTAACCAAGTAGACTTCTGTTCTATCCGAGCAACAAATTTTTGCAGAGAGTTTTTGTTTTTGAATGCCATTCGAAAATTATTTTCTATTTCCTCAGTATATTATGATACCCCTTTTTGTTCTATACTTATTGCTGTGATGAATGTTTGTGAGCTTGTTTGGACTTCAATTTGTTCTTTTTGCAGCGAAATTGCAAGCAATGTATGTAGATTCTGAAATGGAGCATTTAGATCATCTGAATTATGAGAGTTGGATAACTTGGAAATTTAAAATCCAATTAATCCTCAATTTACAAGGCTTGGGTTTTGCTCTTAAGGTAGACAAACCTAGTGAGCCTACTGACTCGAGCTCAGCTGAAGAGAAGGCTAAATATGAAAATTGGAAGAGGAGTAATTACTTAAGCCTTTTGCTTATGAAGAGCAAGATGGCCAATTACATTTACTCAATTTTGTCATCACGTACAAAAAAATCTAACAATGCTAAACAAATTTTTGATGCATTGAAAGAATTGATCATGAATGGTGAAAGGACTCGTGCCCCTTCAATGTTAAAGGAGTTAATGACAATGAGGTATGATGGCCAAGGTGATGTGTGTCAACACCTTCTCAAAATGGACAATCTTGCAGGGCGATTGCGAGATGTGGATGTTGTTCTTCCTGAGTATTTGATTAATCAACTGGCCCTTGATTCTCTCCCTTCACAGTTTGCTCCTGTCCGATTGGCATATATTACCCAAGATGAGAAATGGGAATTCAATAGACTTATAAGAAGTTGCAGAGATCTTGAGGGATTAATTTCTTTGCGTGATAAAAGAGGGAGTACAGAAGAAAATGAGAATGAGAGTGGTCATGGAAAGGGTATTAATTATCAGAAAAGGAGAAATATAAGTGTTTCTCTTGTGGGAAGAAGGGGCACATAGCTAAGAATTGCAGGGAAGCCTCCAACTGAATTATGGCCTGGCAATGAAGGTAATTTGCTGAACATTTGTTTTCTTTTTTTAATTTTTTTTACTAGAAATACTTGCTAAATGTGTTCCCTTGACTGCCCAAGGCACAAACAAATGACATGGTAGTATGACTAAAGCTAGAATTGCATTTTATTTGAAGGGTTGGAATTGATCTGAATAAGATGTCACTGATTATTTGTTTTACTTTTGAATTGAATTTGAGGATAATGAAGAGTTTTGGACATGAAAAGAAGAAGAGGAAGTTAGTTGTATTACCATTTACCAGCAACCATGCAGCGGCTGACTATGGAGTCAAGGAGAGAGGATGGATTATTTTGGCTAGTAGTCAGCATTAAAATTCAGAGCAGTTGATTACTTTCCTCCTTTCTCTTCGTTACTGCTTAGTTTCTACCTATAACGGATTTATGAGTACCTTTATTTTGTACTCATGGTTTTACTAAAACATATGATTTATGTTCAACAAAATAGAAAATGTAGGTTGATATAGTTATAAAAATTGTGAATAAGGAAATGAAATATAACAATATATTTATATTTGTGGTAATGAAGTTTTTATTGTAATTATACTTTTATAAACTAAATTTAGTGTTAAATGAATTAATAAGTCATTTTAGATACTAATTCCAATTTCTTATTTTGGAGATAAATGTCTCTAAAAATTAGTTTCAAGAGAAAGTGTACTTTAGTTATATGTACTTTTGTGCTTATACGCTTGATATCATCCTTGTAAAAAGACATGTTGACATCATCGCCACATCATCACTTGTAAAAGGTATGCTGACATCATTGCCATATCATCAGCCTTTTTTTTTTAATGACTAAGTGTAAAAGTTTAAAAGTACAAGTTTTTGAATTGCAAATAAAACAAAGTTAAGTTTCAATCTTAATGGTAAAAGTTACAAAGTGTGTAACTTGTAAAATGAATGAAAAAATTAAGAAAATATGGAAGAGAGCAAGAGAGAGGAAGAAAAGAGAGAGACATAGTGAGATAAAGAGGGAGAAAGAGACAATTGTAAGAGATAAAATCTCTCTCTGCTCTTATACCTCTCTTTTACTTTATTTTTCTGTCAAAAAATTTTATTTATTCTTACGAATAAATGTTAGGAGAAGAGAGTTGAATAGAAATATTATAAGACTATCTCACTACTCTCTCTCTTCTCTCCCTCTCTCACTCTTCTCCTTATTTTTTTTATTTTCTTCATTTTTTTTGAAAATTATACACTTTTATCGTTAAGGTTGAGATTTTATTTTATTTGCAATTCAAGATATATACTTTTAAATTTTTACACTTAGATTATAAAGAAAAATATTGATGATGCGGCAATGATACGAGTATATATCGTTGGCCACTAAATTCTCAAATTGCTAATAATAAACTCTAAAATATAATGAAAGTTACTTTAATCCCTATTATAACTAAAATATATTTTGTAAAATAAAATAAATTTCATTGCAAATAAATTAAAGAAAAAAATAAAAATTAATTAATTTATCTCTTAATTTTGAAAAAGTAAAAAGTTTATTTTAAAAAAAATAATTTCATTAGAAAAGGTGTAAGGCTAAATTATAAGAAAGTCGTATTAAGAGAAATAAATTTTAAGGCTTTAAAAGAAAAAAAAAAATAACTGAAACCCAAAAAAATCTTAGTCCGGACAACAACCAAAGGGATCTAAATCTGGTTGTATTTTCTCCATGCTCTATTTTTTTCTATTGAAACCATCGGCCATTTAAATTGCGATCGATATTTCAGCCTGATAAAATCTCTAGAGAAAACTAAGAAGGTTCAAATTGCGATCCATATTTCAGTCTGATAAAATCTCTATAGTAAACTAAGAAGGTTTTAAACACCACCGACAAAAAATACTAGAGATACATTGAAAGTAACCTGCAAATATTTTAAGACAAAAGACCATAAACAAAACTCACAACTGCCTCAGCCATCACCAATAGAACGTCCAAGTCTCCACTGTTAACTTTAACTATCATTATCATTGCCTTTAATACTACAATGTGAGAGAGAAACTTTTTTTTCTTTCAAATTTACCTTTAAAAATTACTTTTTCAACCATAAAAGAGAAGGGCATTTTAGATATTTTGCAACTTTCTTGACGATTAAAATTGATAAAACGTCATATAATAGTTTTTTTAGAAAAATATTAATATTTAGTTTTTATATTATAAAAAAATTCATTGGTCATATAACTTTAAAAAAAATATATAAAAAAATCTATTAATTAATTTTTTTAATTTTAATCATTAAACATTATAAAAATTTTTAAAATATTTTCAATAAAGAGTGACTAAATAAAATTAAAATTAAATAGTAAAATATTTAATAATTAAAATTAATAAAGTGATTAATTAATAATAATAATCTAAAATTCAGAAAAATAGGATTTACAGTACCTTCTCTGAACTAAAGAAAAACTTGATTTGTGAGGAGGGTGTCTCCCTTTTTTTATTCTGCATTTTTATCCCGTCTTTTCATTGGCGTGTCACGACCTTTCTGCCACAGGACCACACTTACTGTCGTACGGGTCTGTACGTATGGATAATGTAGCGACCCTCTCTGTGTCAGGCGGCCGTTTAATTTCCTCCGGCGGGTGAATGGACAGGGTTACGAAATGACCAGGCTTATTGTCCTTTCTTCTCATGACAGGGTTGGAGAGAAGTGGACTGATCCAAGTGGAGATTCGATCTCAGGGCCCACTGGACTGAGCCGATCTGACTGGGGAGTCTGAACGGATCCTGGTCTTAAGGCCGAACGGGCCGATCCTGGTTCATTTAAAAGACCGAAGGGCTTCCAAGTGATGGACTGTCGTTATGGGCCTGACTCTAAGACCGGGATGAAAAAATCCAGCGGTCATCAAATAATTTTTAAAATATCATAGATATATTAATATATTTTTTAAAATTAATAAATTAATTAATAAATTTCTTCATAATATGTGATCTAAATAATAATTTTTTTTAAATCATAAAAATATTTGAAGATATTTTTAAAAATCAATAGATTTAGTTAGTTTAATTAAATAAAAGGGTAAATTATTATTATATTTTTGAGGTTTAACCTAACTATTGCTCATTTCATGAGTTTTTTTTACAATGCATTCTCTTCTTCACGGTATCCCTATATTTTGGCTATTTTAATTAGTTAAAGTTAAATATTTGTAATTTTCCCAATATAAAAAGACAAGCTATATGAAGTTTGGAGGGAAGCCATACTGCTCCAACTCCACTCGAGATGCTTATGCTCTTGCGATCCATTCTGAGACCCCTTTGTATCTTCTTCACCTCTGCCAAATCTACATCCTCTTGCTCTCTTTGCCATCCATTTCGCTCCCATTTTTCCTCTCTCGTAGATCCTGTCTCTCTGCCCCGCTCACCTTCTCAATCCTCCTCTTCCTCTCAATGCTTCTCTCTCCTCCGCACCGCCGTCTCCACCTCCAACTTGCCTCTCGGCAAGTGCATTCATGCAGGTATTATTACCTCTGGCCAAACTTCAGATCGTTTCTTGGTCAACAACCTCATTTCTATGTACTCCAAATGCGGGTCCCTCACCTCCGCTCGCCAATTGTTCGATAGAACTCTTGACCGAGACCTCGTTACCTGGAATTCCATCTTAGCTGCCTATGCGCAGTCAGCGGATTCTGATTTGGACCATGTTAGAGAGGGTTTTAGCCTTTTTCGTCTTCTTCGAGGGTGTTTTGTTTCCACTAGTAAGATGACTCTGGCTCCTATGCTGAAGCTGTGCTTACTTTCTGGGTACGTTTGCGCTTCTGAGGCAGTTCATGGGTATGCAGTGAAAATAGGTTTAGAGTGGGATATGTTTGTTTCGGGAGCCCTTGTGAATATCTATTCTAAATTTGGTTTAGTTAGGGAGGCTAGAGTTATATTTGAGAGAATGCAGGAGAGGGATGTGGTGTTGTGGAATGTAATGCTCAAGGCATATGTGGAAAGTGGTATGGAAGAAGAGGCACTTAGTCTCTTCTCAGAGTTTCATCAGAGTGGCTTGCGTCCTGATTATGCTAGTGTTTGCTGTGTTATCAATGGGATATCTGATATTTGTTCCCATACAGGAAAGAAGTACATGGAGCAGATTCAAGCCTATGCAACTAAATTATTGTTCTATGATGATAATAATTCAAATGTGGTTATGTGGAATAAGAAATTGTCAGAGTATCTCCAAGCTGGTGAATATTGGGATGCTGTTAGTTATTTTATAGATATGATTAGATCATATGTGAAATATGATAATGTGACATTAGTCGTGGTGTTGGCTGCAGCAGCTGGTACAGATAACCTAAGGTTGGGGCAACAGATTCATGGTATGGTTTTGAGATCAGGTTTTGATTCTGTGGTATCTGTTGCGAATAGTGTTATCAATATGTACTCAAAGCTGGGATTTGTATCTTTTGCAAAGAAAGTGTTTACTGGCATGAATGAACTGGATTTGATTTCATGGAACTCAATGATATCTTGTTTTGCACAGAATAATTTAGAACAGGAGTCAGTAAATCTACTTATAGGTCTATTGCGTGATGGGCTTCTACCAAATCATTTCACGTTGGCAAGTGTGCTAAGAGCTTGCTCCTCAATTGCAGAGGGGTTGTATCTTAGTAAGCAGATTCATGTTT
The DNA here is from genome assembly GCF_001659605.2 of Manihot esculenta. Classification (NCBI taxonomy): domain Eukaryota; kingdom Viridiplantae; phylum Streptophyta; class Magnoliopsida; order Malpighiales; family Euphorbiaceae; genus Manihot; species Manihot esculenta. The sequence goes on from NC_035163.2 coordinate 5,506,616, forward strand.
GTGCAATAAAAACCTGTACGATTGCTGACACTTTTGTTTCAACTGCTCTTATAGATGTTTACTCAAGAAGTGGGTTAATGGCAGAGGCTGAATTTCTGTTCAAAAATAAAAATGAGTTTGATTTGGTGACATGGAATACAATGATGTCTGGGTACATAACTAGTAATGATATTCATAAAGCATTGGAACTTTTTGCTTTGATGCATAAAAGGGGAGAGAGTTGTGATGAGATCACATTAGCGACTGCTGCTAAAGCCTGTGGTTGCTTGGTGTGGTTGGAACAAGGGAAGCAAGTTCACGCTCATGCAACAAAGTTAGGTTTGGACTCAGAGTTATTTGTAATTAGTGGTATTCTTGATATGTATATCAAATGCGGAGACATGGAAAATGCATATTTGTTGTTTAATGATATTCCTAAGCCTGATGATGTTGCATGGACAACTATGATATCAGGATGTGTTGAAAATGGAGATGAAGACCGTGCACTTTCTATATACCATCAGATGAGGCTCTCTGGAGTTCTACCTGATGAATATACCTTTGCTACCCTTATTAAAGCCAGCTCTTGTCTAACAGCATTGGAACAGGGGAGACAAATTCATGCAAATGTGATCAAGCTGGATTGTGCTTCAGATACTTTTGTCGGGACTTCACTCATTGATATGTATGCCAAGTGTGGGAACATAGAAGATGCATATTGTTTATTTAAAAGAATGGATGTGAGAAACAATGTCTTGTGGAATGCCATGTTGGTAGGTCTAGCTCAACATGGACATGGTAGAGAAGCCCTTCACCTCTTCCAAGTCATGAAATCTCATGGTATTCAACCTGACAGAGTTACCTTTATTGGTGTCCTTTCTGCCTGTAGCCATTGTGGGTTAGTCTCTGAAGCTTATGGGCATTTTTATTCAATGCAAAAAGATTATGGTATTCATCCTGAGATCGAGCATTATGCTTGTCTTGTTGACGCCCTTGGCCGTGGAGGGCAAGTTATGGAGGCGGAGAAACTGATCTTATCAATGCCCTTTGAAGCTTCTGCTTCGATGTACAGAGCCTTGCTAGGTGCTTGTCGTGTTCTAGGGGATATGGAAACTGGAAAAAGGTTGGCAACCAAGCTAATGGCCTTGGAGCCATCTGACTCATCAGCGTATGTTTTATTATCTAATATTTATGCTGCAGCCAACCAATGGGATGGTGTAACTAATGCTAGGAGAACAATGCAGAGGAAGAATGTAAAGAAGGACCCAGGGTTTAGTTGGATAGATGTGCAGAACAAAGTGCATTTGTTTGTGGTGGGTGATAGATCCCATCCTGAGGGTGACTCAATATATGGTAAGGTGGAGGATATGATGAAAAGGATCAAAGCTGAAGGATATGTTCCTGATACAGATTTTGTGCTACTTGATGTGGAGGAAGAGGAGAAAGAGTCTTCCCTATATTACCATAGCGAGAAGTTAGCGGTTGCATATGGACTGCTAAGCACTCCTCCATCCAGCAGGATTAGAGTGATAAAAAACCTCCGTGTCTGTGGAGATTGCCACAATGCTATTAAATTAATATCAAAGGTCTATCAGAAAGAAATTGTGTTGAGAGATGCAAATCGTTTCCATTGTTTCAAAAATGGAAGCTGCTCCTGTGGTGATTATTGGTAATTTTAAAATTGACATCTTCTTGATAATCCTTCAACAATGAATTTTCTCCTTTTACTGGTGGCACCACAACTGAGCCACCATAACATGCTTGTTCATTATAACCAGTGATTTGTTTGCATGAATATATTTATCAAGCAAGAAAGGCTCGAGAATATTTATTTGCCAAGGCATGGACCTAAGCTCTAATCCGTCTGCTGGTCTTTACTTTCTGCGTTGAATATGTTATTCCATTGCTAATTCTTATTCACTTTCTCAGGTGATATTTTTCTTTTGGATTTTGAATTTGATTTCTTAGAAGGCAGTAAATTTGGGCTACACATCTCCAAAATTTTATGAACTGCTTCAACTTCTTCTAACATTTGGGTAACGGAAATATTTCAGTTGTCAGTTTCCCTTAGTTTCATTAGCTGCCAATTTTTTTACATTTGTTTTTCTGGTTACAGAGAGCTAGGCAAATTTGTGCCTCATTTTTGTTGATACAATTGGTACAGGTAAAGTGATTGAAAGATTTCTGAAGAAAGTCCCAGTATTAGCGCATTTCACAGTGTCATATGTTACTGGTTCCAGTACATCGGTAAGGTGACACCTAAAGAACAGAAGGAAATGCTGGAATCCTTTTGTTCAGGAAGGGTGTATGGTCTTGTATATCATAAATTATTTCTTAAAGTTATTGCATTTGAATACCTAATAACCAATGAATATGCCTATATATACAGGTTAAGCTTTTTTTGCCACTGATGTGTTGAGGGAGGGAATTCATGTGCCAAAGTGCTCGTGTAATATTTTGAATTGACCAAGATAGTCTGCGGTTATTTCAAAACTCAGACATGCTAGACAAAATGATTTCCAACATATCATTATGCTTGAGAGGTGATATCCTCTCCATCCTCATATTTCATTGTTCTTTTGTGTATTTGTGTGTAGTGGTTTGTTGATTGTGTAATTATGCTGTAACATTTAGTGTCAATGAAGGCTGAGAAAGAAGTAAATGTTTGTGTATATGCAGGGCAAACGTGAAACAAAGGGATTATTTGATTTCATCCTGAGTGAATGTCTGGTGACAAATGCAACTATAAATAGTGATCCTTGATGTATAGGCTTTGAGAGCATGTATTGCTTAGGGAACCAAGCAATATATTGTGATACTGCTCTAGTGTTCAGCCTGACATTGAGCATTAAGCTTGTTTTGTCGATTCCCTTGGCCGTGCAGGGCATGTTCAAGAGGCAGAGAAACTGATCTTATCAATGCCCTTTGAAGCTTCTGCTTCAATGTACAAGTCTTGCTAGGTGGTTCTTGTGTTTTGGGAGATATGGATACTGGAAAACAAGTCTAATCTGACTCATCAGCATGTGTTGTATTATTTTGATATCTATGCTTCAGCCAAGCATATGGGATGGTGTAACTAATGCTAGGAGAACAGTGCGAAGGAAGAATGTACAGGAGGATCCTGGCTTAATTGTATGGATGTGAAGGATAGAGTGAATTTTCTTTTTGTCTTGTTTAAAATAAAGGGATCATTATTATCATAACGTTATAATTTAATTAAACTAATTAAATTGTCTCTCTATTTTATATATTAAATTAAAATGTTCTTCTAATTTAATTCTATTAATCTTTTATCTCTTTTCTCGTTGTTAGTCCCTTTTATCTCTTTTCTCGTTGTTAATCAAATTGTTAATTTCATAATTATCCTCCAATACAACTTTCATCCACTCTCCTTTCTCAATAAGCTGATGGCGATGCCCTCTCCTTTCTCTATTTAGCCTCTTGCCTTACTCCCTCTTTGAGATGATCTCAATTCACTCTCTTGTTTTTCATTCTTCGGTGTTAGCTTGTTTCCTTCTATTATCAGCATCACCATTCGATTCTTCACTCTCATTTTTCTCCCTCCGCATTTAGTTTCTCCTATATAGTATTGCTTTCCATCTTCTTAGTTGAATCTCACCAAATTGAAAAGAGAAGTTGATAATCTCCGATTTCTCTAGCGATTTTTTGGTTCTAACTTGATTGGGGCTCTCTATTACCTCACGCCTTTTCTCAATCCGCAGCAAAATAGGAAATGCAGCAAGATAAACAGGGTTGTGAAGAAGAGAAGGAAATTTGACTTGATTGACGCTCCCTTAATTTGTATGGTTTGATTATTTCCAGGTAGAATGTGCTTGGTTTTTGGTTGAACTATTTTTTATGTTTTTTAGATTGTATAAAGGAATTCTTTCTTGATTTTTGGTAAAGTTGGACATGTATCTTTGCTTGCTGGTTTTAGATGCTTAGGTGTTGAACTGGTTGGAGGCATTTCATGAAGTGGGTTTTATTTTTCATTGCTTTTTTTTTGTGTCCGGTTAATATTTTAAGAAGATATTATGAGCAAACTCATACTTTTTTCTGTATATTATTTTTTTACCAATTTTTTTGTTAATTAGAATATTTTATAATTGATAATATTGATGGAGAATTCAGTTCCAACAGCTATTTTTTTTTAATTTTCTTTTTTTTAAGTTACAGTACAAGGATTATCTCATTTGAATCCAGAAGATGGTTGTTGCTTGCAAATGGAGAAGATGAATTTTTGTTTGTTGACATTGCCATCAAAGGTAATTTAGAGATTTTTCTATAGACTAACGGCTAACATGATTTAAATTTGACGGATATCTTTTAAATTAATTTGATAATTAATAAAATTAAATTAAAAAAATATTTTAAATTAATTTAAAAAACTCGAAAACATTTTAGTTAGTTTTGTTAAATTATAAAAACATTATAGAAATTATTTCTAAAATAAAAAGTAAGAATTCATTTATATTTTTTATAAAATAAATTATATAGTAAAAAATTAAAAAATGAAAATTATGTTCCTCAATTTTATAATTAGTTACAATTTGATCCTTTTACTTTCATCTTTTTGTCTCTTCCATCTCTCTGACTCTCTCCTTATCTTTATCTCTCCTAGAGAGAGAAGTGAGATAAAAATATTAAATTAATGGATAAACTATAAATAATTTTAAAAATTTAAACTGTAAATAATTATAATATTGAGATTAAATAATAATTTATTTTAATTAACAAATTCTGAAGAGCTGCAATACTAACACCGCCAGCATGCCACACGTGTCAAATAATGCAGTGACTTGACCACCTACATCATCTCCTATTAATTTTGGAAACCCTAGAAAATGCTTCACTTTGAACCTTACCAACAAACTTAGATCCATTAAGCACCACCATCATGTCTCCTGCACCTGCAGCACCAACCCCTCTTCTTGTCAACGAAGCGATCTTCGTGTCCATGGTTAAAGCAAAATATAATTATCAATGAAATAAAAATAAAATTACAATAGAAAAATGGAATGCTAAACAAAAATAATGCATTGAATTCAGTGGCGGAGTCTCTTCTCTTTGGTAGGGCACCGGCTATGCTGCTGCAGCACCATCGGCTGCACCGCTGCGACACCTTCATCCCCTTTCAAAGCATTTTTCGGTCGCCGATACGGCACGTGGCCCTTACCGTACCTTCTCTCCGCCCCTGATTAAATTTTTCTTATATAATTTAAGAATTTATAATAATTTTTTTTATTATTTCAATAATATTCTGTGATTATTTATACCGTTAATTTCTTATATAATTTAAAAATTTATAATAATTTTTTTTATTATTTCAATTATATTCTGTGATTATTTATACAGTTAAAAATTAATGAAATTATCACATCACATACCATATTAATGCCACCATATTATAATTTTAAGGTAAAATTGATAATAATTTAAAATTTTAAAATGAAATTATAATAAAATTAAAAGTATAAATTTTTAATAAATTATTTATTTTATTATTATTATTTTTTAAAATTTACTCTAAATATTAGTATAATTTAAAAAAAATGATAAATTAATATTATATTTGAGGGTTAAAAGAATAATTAAAAAAATATATTAAAAAATTATTTTATCATTTTTAAATTAAATCATATTAAATATTATTTTAAATTATTTTTAATATTTTATAACTAATAAAATTATTTTTTAATAATAATTTTAAATATAATATTAAATAGTAAGTATTATTGATAAAAATTAAAAAAATTGAATAATAATAATTTTTAAATATAATTAATAGTGAAAAAAATAACTTATAATTTTGTAAGTTTTAATTATACAAGGGTGGGTGCATTTGTTCATTTGATCATACATTTAAAAAAATAAAATTTAATTAGTAAAAAATAAATATAGAGTAAAATTGTAATAAAAATAAAATATAAAATTTTTTATAATTAATTTTAAATTTTATTAACGTAGTATAGTGATATAGTGTTGACGTGACAGTGATATACTATTATATAAGTTTTTTAACGGCATAAATCTCGGTACTATACAATTAAAATAAATTTAAAATGTTATATTTTAATTAAAAAAATTATAATAAAATTAAAAATACAGATTTTGTTTTACTATTAACTCATAATTTAAATAATTTAAAAGTTTAAAAGTTTACTTTTATGATTTAGTTAAATAATTAGATTAGATTAAGTAATTCCAGCAGGATTTGGCTAGATGAATATATTAAATTATATTTTAAAAATTATCTTGAAAAAATATAATTAAATTGGCCAATTAAAATATATAAAAAATAAAAAAAACTTCAAATTTTATAGAAAAGAAAAATAAAATTAAGAAATTCAAATAATTTAAAATTCTAAAAGTTAAGTTTTTAGCAGTATTAAGTTAGATGATTAGAGTAAATTATTTTAATTTTATTTAGATGATTAGATTAGATCCTATTATAAAGATAAATATTAAATTAAAATTAACCAATTAAAATTTTGAAAAATAAAAAAAAACTTAAATTCTCTAAAAAGAAAAAAAAAAGGATATTGAATATAAAAAAGTTTTAACAACTTTCTCTTTGTTTGAGCTTTAATATATATATATATATATATATATATAATTAAATAATTGAAAATTTTAAAATTAATTTTTTAGAAAGATTAGATTAGATGATTAAATTAAATTATGTTACTCTTACCAGAATTAAATTAAATAATTAGATTATATTACATCTTAAAAATTGTAAATTATCATATTATAAATTAAATATTAAATTAAAACTGGTCAATCAAAATTTTGAAAAAATAAAAAAAAATCTTTAAAAAGATGAAAAAAAATAAAATGCTCAACATAAAGAAGATATTGAATTTTCTCTTTGTTTCAGCTTTAATATAAATATATAGATTGCTAACAATTATATTATAAATTAAATATTAAATTGAAATTGACCAATCAAAATTCTGATTTTTTTTAAAAAAACTTAAAATTCTTAAAAAAAAAGAAAAAATTAGAATATTAGATACACAAAAAATAAGATTTAATTTGGGATATAGTGCAGCGCTAATTCATGATCTAGCCACTGACATGTGCAGATTAAAAATTTTATTCTGGATTTTACGAAAATTAACTCGGAATATAATTTATTTATATTAAATTCAAAACGTCAAAAAAATGCAGAACGTTTCATAAATTCTTAAAAAAATAATTTAATTATTTTAGCTTAATAAAATCATAAAAAATTGTTTTTTTACAAATAATTTTAATATTTAAAATTATTAAAAATAATAATATTTAACTCCTAAAAGTAATATTTTAATATTTCAATACTTTATTTATGTAAATTTTATTTGATAAAAATAATAATATTTAACTCCTAAAAGTAATATTTTAATATTTCAATACTTTATTTATGTAAATTTTATTTGATAAAAAAATCCATCTATTTCATAATATTTTTTATATCGATTTTGCCATTAAATAGATTAAAAAATAATTATTATTTTTAATTAAGGGATAAAAATTTTCTATTAATTTTACAATTGTATTTATATTTAATATTAATTTCATTTTCCAATAATTATCATTTTAGATAATTTTTTTAAATTATTTGTTAAATTTTAAAATAATATTAATTATTATCGATACAGCTAAAATGAAATTGTGCTGCGATTGATCAATCTGAAAAAATAGATAGTGGTAGGACAGCCACTTTAATGCTCAATTTAGTAAACTGAAAAAATGATAAATATAAAAAATTGTTTAAAATTCAAAAATAGTTGGTAAGAATTGCGTATTTTGATATCTGCGATCATTAGTTTTTATACTGTAAGAAAATGGAGTTAATTATCGTAACTCCTAAAATCCGGTTAGTACCGGTTAATTGATAGGGAATTTCTTAATTATAGGTATAATGGAAATCTGTTGGATTGCGCTCTCTCTAATGGTAACTTCTTGTGGAGTCTCGTTCCGTAGTTGAGGGGACGAATCTTACTGACACCTGAAGTATCCGAGTATTTTTTCTCTCGGTGGGATCCAGTACTCTGATAAGACCATTGCCACGTGATCCTGTCTCCGAGTGCCAACACATGGCCTACTTTAGGCGATTATTATGTAATATCAGAAGTCTTCCGCCGGTTTTCGATTCTTTAAAGGTTACAATTGTTCTCCATGGTTTTGCGACTAACACTCGATCATGTGTCTGGCGGTTATCCCTCATGGCACTTTTTGATAGAAACTCGCCTTTGTCTTTTGAGACTAATGGACTCGCCTAACAGTTACTTGCCTTGTGGCGATTTTCAGCAGAAAACTTGCTTTTGTCTTTTAGGACTAATATCCGAAAACTCGCCTAATGGATATTCGCCTTGCGGTTATTTTTGGTAAAAAACTTGTTTTTGTCTTTTAGGACTAACGCCTGATAACTCGCCTGGCGAATACCCACCTTGTGATGCTTTTTGACATAAACTTGCTTCAGTTAGCGGGACTAATACCCAAAGACTCGCCTAGCGGTTACCCGCCTTCTGGCGCTTTTTGGTAAAAAACTTGTTTTTGCCTCCCGCATTGTGGCGCTTTTCGGTAGAAACTTGCCTTTGTCTTTTGGGACTAACACCGGAAGACTCTCCTAACGGTTACCCGTCTTGTGCCACTTTTCGGCAGAAACTTGCCTTAGTTAGCGGGACTAATACTCGAAGACTCACTTGGCGATTACTCGCCTTGTAGTGCTTTTTGGCATAAACTTGCCTTTGTCTTTTGGGACTAATACCCTAAAACTCGCCTGGCGGTTATCCACCTCGTGGCCGGACATAAAATGCCTTGGAGACTTTTTTGTGAGACAGGACTAACACCCGGTCACGTGGCCTAGGCATGAAATGCCTTAGAGATTTTTTTGCAAAATGGGGCTAATACTCGGTCACGTAGTGTAATACCCAGCTAGACTCCGGTATCGAAATTCCTACCGTCCGGTGGAATCTCGGATGTCGGAGGCCTCTAGTAGGGTAAAACCATATTTTTATAAAATGTTTTAATGTGTTTTATGTTTTAAGCATGAAAGAAAATGAGTTTTTGCATGAAAATAGCATTGGAGGAAAACTCAGGTTCGGCCGCCGAACCTCAAGTTCGGCCGCCGAACATGGCATGCATGCGGAGGCACATTCGGTCCCCGAACGTGGTCTGGCCAGCCACTATAAAAGGGTCCCTTAGCCGAAAACGGGCGAGCTTTTTTTCCCATTTTTGGCCAAGGTGAGCTCTCCGCCGTCCCTCACCCATCTTTGATGTTTTTCCTCTAGATCTTTCAAGATTTTCATTTGTTTTAACCTTGTTTTGAAGATTTGAGCTTTTGAGCAAAGTTTTGGAACTTGGAAGTTCAAGGACCCTCTCTCTCCCACCTTCGAGTTTTTGGTCGTCTCTCTCTCGATCTTCAAGAGGTAAGAGCCGATCTTAAGCTCATTGCATGTTTAAAGTAAGTTTTAAGTAGATCTATGGGGGTAGAATGCATGTTTAGGTTATGGTTATGTTTATGGGTCTAAATGTATGTTCTTGAGCAATGTGGATGCTTGATGTGTTGTAGATGGGGTTTGTGTTGTTGTGAGGCCCCTAGGAACATGTATGCTTGGGTTTGTGTGTTGTAGAATAGGTTTGATGCATGTTTGGAAGGTTTGGAGGCGAAAATGTGCAAATGGAGCCAAGTTTCTGCCCTTTGGCAGAAACCAGGTTCGGCAGCCGAAGGACTTTCGGCCGCCGAACATGGCTGGGGAGGCAGCCTTTCGGCTGCCGAAGCTTGCCCCCGAAAGAAGACTTTCGTCTCTGTCGGGCAGTTTTGATCGCCGAAAGTGCCGCCGAACATGCATGAGTTTCGTCTCTGTCTGGGAGTTTCGGCCGCCGAAGGTGCCGTCGAACCTGCCTGACTTTCGGCTCTGGAGGGACTTTCGGCCGCCGAACCTGCCGCCGAAAGTGCCCTGTCCAGGCCTCTTTTGCATGTTTATCTATGATTGTTTCATGATGTTTTAGGGGGTTTTTGGGGAGTAGTTTATAGTTATATTCAGGTATGTTTGGTCCCTCATTTGAGTCCACCTTTGTAGGTTCGGACCCGAGGAACCGAGGACCCCAGCAGTGAGTTTAGCTGCTTCGGTATTGCCAGAGTCAGCCAGAGGTGAGTGGAACTAAACTTAATCTTTTAAATTGAGAAATTAAATGTTTTATCATGTTTCATGCATCATGGTTATGCAATAGGATGATTGCACTAGTTTTCACGAATATGCCGCATTGCATCGATTGTTGTTGATGTGGGTGAATATTGGATGACCCAATTAGTCCATGACAGGAAGACCAGGACCCCATTCTACGGCCTGGCACGGTTAGGGACTCGAAGACCAGGAGCCCAGAGGAGGCCCTGGGACAATGGTAAGTAATGTATGTTATGACAGGAAGACCAGGACCCCATGCTACGGCCTGGCACAGAGTTAGCTTGGACTAATTGGTGACAAGTTCACCCAACCCTTATGTGAATTGTCTGTGTTATGATGCATTTCATTGGAGCATGTTTGATAATATGTTTTATGGTTCTACTCACTGGGCTTTTAGCTCACCCCTCTCCCTTTACCCCCAGGCTTGCAGGTACGGTATAGAGCAGGAGTCCGGATAGAGTAAAGAAGTCATGTTTATGTAATAGCTAGCAATGGACATGATCAAATTGTAATGTAATGTCTTAATCAGTATAGATATGTAACGAGATAATGTTTATGGATGTTAGAAGTGTGCTTGACCATAGATTGTTGTTATCCCTTTTAATACATGATCTTAGAAATTTTTATGATGATTATCTAAACCAACTCAGCATATGTTATGTCACCCATTGGGGGCATTGATGAGATTCCACAGAGGGATCAATGTTATGTTAATGTTTTATGCTCAGGTTGAGTTTGGTTGATGTATATGGAAAGAAAAGTTTTAAATTTTTATGTATGTTGTTGATCATGTATGGGATTATACAGGTTTACAGGTTATATGTCAGGCTTGCTACGGGTCCCGGCGGCCTTAAGCCGATCTGGATCCTAGCGCCGGTAGCAGTCCGATTTTCGGATCGTTACAGAATGGTATCAGAGCCCTAGGTTCATATGGTCGGACCTAGAGTGTCGGGCTCATAGATGTCATAGAAGGTCAAGCACAATAGGAAAGATCATGTCCACTAGGATAGGATGTGGAGTCCTGTCTTGTATGATGATGTGAAATGCCATGATAATATGCATGTGCATTAATGATATGTGATGTATGTGATGCGGGTTCATGTGTGCCCACATGAACCATGTTATGCTAATGTTTGTTTGTGATGTGCACTGTTTTTTCAAAAAACAGGATGAGAGGAACTCGTCGATCAGCAAGATTGACTGGAGTACCACCTGAGGATGAGGGCACGAGCGCCCGTCCTCCAGCATTGCCTAGGGCAATGTCTAGTAGGTCTAACCGAGAAAGAGCAGCAAGAGACCCTAGAAGGTCTTTGGATCTGGGTAGAAGCAGATCAGTCAGAGGAACAGTTCAGGGAGGGATGTCTGAGAGCATGGGGGATGATATGGATGTAGAGCAGAGGAGGGATGGCAGTCTGGGAGTTAGCATGTCAGAGGAAGGTATGGGAGAGTCCCAAGGAGGCACTTAGGCCTCGGAATTTGTTCAGCCACCCCAATACCCACACTTCTCACACCACCCCGGGTATTCGATGGGAGGTACATCGGATTACCCTAGCTTTACCCCTTATCCCACACAGATGCCATACCCACCTTACTACCCACCATACTCTCAGTACCCAATGTATCCACCTCCACCTACTATCCAAATCCAGCAAACCCTACCTCAGAAAATGTTGCACCACCTCCACCACCTACAGAACCAGCAGCCCCAGTTACTCAACCTTCTAGACCTAGCTCAGCCAGTGGGAGCAAGGTCAAGATGACCGATTACATAAAACTGGGTGCTCCTCAGTATGAAAAAGGGGATGACCCATTTGTGTATCTTGAAAGGGTTAAAGTAATCACAGATGAGATTGGGGCTGATGACAGTAGAGCCATTCAGATGGCCGGGTTCACGCTTAAGTGCAAGAAGGCACGGGAGTGGTTCAAGAATTATGTGAACCCGAGAGTGGACAGCATGTCTTGGGAGGAGTTTGCCAACGAATTTGCAGGATGGGCTTTTCCGATAGTTCAAGGGAGTTGAAGATGATAGAGTTTGAACAGTTGAGACAGACGGATGAAATGAGTGTAGAGGAGTACACCGACAGATTCTTGGAACTGTTGCCTTTTGCTGGGCAGAGTCTGGATACAGATTCGAAGAGGTCAAGGAGGTATGTTATGAAACTTCATTCCAGGTATTCCTCCTTGATCCAGTCCGTGGACAGGGAGAGCTTCCATGCCATAGTGGATATGGCCAGGAAAATGGAGGCCAGTGCCATCGTTCAGGGGACAGTTAAGCAGTCAGTGGCACAGTCTTCCGGTTCTAAAACTTCGGGTGGGGGAAGATTAGATCCCTCTACCCTGAGTGCAGCAACTTCAGGCAGTAAGAGATGGGGTAAGCCCAAGGGTAAGAAGAATAAGTTCTGGAGTAAAGTCAAGTCCAGTCTGGGATTTGAGAGTGGCTCAAGCTCTGGTGCGGATAATGCAGTTTGTGCGAGGTGTGGTAGGCCACACAAGGGAGTATGTCGGTTTGGGACGAACGCCTGTTTCAGATGTGGTCAGGAGGGGCATATGGCTCGAGATTGTTCAAGAGCAATCCCGGTGGCTCAGTCCCAACAGACAGCCTCAGGCAGTGTAGCGCAGCCAGCAGCTCCAGCCATGACTCAGGCCAGTGGCAGAGGTAGAGAGAGAGGGGCAGCCTCTTCTTCAGCGGGTTTCAGAGGTGAAGGTCCATCAGCTCCAGCACGGATCTTCACAATGACACAGCAGGAGGCAGATGCATCTAACACTGTGGTGGCAGGTAACTTAATAATTGGTTGTTCAGATGTGTATGCCTTGATGGACCCTGGTGCATCTCATTCTTTTATCGCTCCGAGAGCCGTGGGGAGGTTGGGTCTGATGACTTCTGGGTTAGAGTGTCCTCTCTGGGTCAGTGGACCCAAGTGTGATCCATCTGTGGCAGAGTCAGTCTGCCAGTGTAGTCCTGTGTTTGTTGAGGGGAGATGGTTGTCCGCCGACCTAGTGGTTCTAGATTTGACAGATTTTGACGTCATTCTAAGGATGGACTGGTTATCTACCCATGGTGCTACCTTGGACTGCAGGGACAAGGTAGTCAGGTTCAGAGGTCAGGATGGGTCTGAGGTCGTCTTCAGAGGAGACAGGAGGGGTACACCTAGAGGTATGATATCAGCTCTTCAGGCTCGTAGGTTGCTCAGGAGGGGATGTCAGGGGTATTTGGCTCATGTGAGAGAGCTTAGCAGTCAGGTTAGAGAACCCGCCTCGGTGCCAGTGGTTAGAGAGTTCTTAGATGTGTTCCTAGACGAGCTGCCAGGTTTACCACTTGCTAGGGAGATAGAGTTCGAGATAGAACTGATGCCTGGAACCCGACCGATCTCTATCCCTCCCTACAGGATGGCGCCAGCAGAATTGAAAGAGTTGAAGGAGCAGTTACAGGAGCTGGTAGACAAGGGCTTCATCCGACCGAGTACCTCACCCTGGGGTGCTCCAGTTTTGTTTGTGAGAAGAAGGATGGATCCCTTAGACTTTGTATCGACTACAGGCAGTTGAACAAAGTCACTACCAAGAACAAATACCCTTTGCCAAGGATCGACGATCTATTCGACCAGCTAGCTGGAGCGGGTTGTTTCTCCAAAATAGATCTGAGGTCCGGGTATCATCAGTTGAGGATCAGGGAAGAGGACGTGCCAAAGACAGCTTTCAGGACCAGATACGGGCATTTTGAGTTCCTTGTGATGCCGTTCGGGTTAGCCAACGCCCCTGCAGCATTCATGGACCTCATGAACAGAGTGTTTAGCCAATACCTGGATCACTTTGTTATCGTCTTCATAGATGATATCCTAGTGTATTCCAGGAATGCAGAGGAGCATGCCCATCATCTGAGGATGGTTCTACAGACCTTGAGGGAGCATGGCTTGTATGCCAAGTTCTCCAAGTGTGAGTTCTGGCTGAGGAGCATTTCATTCTTGGGGCATGTGGTGTCAGAAAATGGAATAGAGGTAGACCCCAAGAAGGTAGAAGCTGTGGCTAACTGGCCTAGACCCACTTCAGTGACAGAGATTAGAAGTTTTTTGGGTTTGGCAGGTTACTACAGGAGGTTCGTCCAGGACTTCTCGAAAATTGCAGCTCCTCTGACCAGGTTGACCAGGAAGAATCAGAAGTTTGTGTGGACTGACCAGTGCGAAGAGAGTTTTGAAGAGCTTAAGAAGAGGTTGACTTCAGCACCAGTGTTAGCTCTGCCAGCTAGTGATGCAGACTTTACAGTCTTTTGTGATGCGTCTCGTGTGGGACTGGGTTGTGTGCTTATGCAGAATGAGAGGGTGATTGCTTACGCTTCTAGACAGCTAAAGAAGCATGAGTTGAATTACCCCACACATGACCTTGAGATGGCAGCAGTAATCTTTGCACTCAAGATGTGGAGGCACTACCTCTATGGGGTAAAATGTGAGATCTTCACAGATCATAAAAGCCTGCAGTACATTCTGAGTCAAAGAGATCTGAACTTGAGACAGAGGAGATGGGTAGAGCTGCTGAGTGACTATGATTGCAAGATTCAGTATCATCCGGGTAAGGCGAATGTCGTGGCAGACGCCCTAAGCCGGAAGTCATTAGGCAGTCTATCCCACATCACGGCAGAGAGGAGACCAGTGATGAAGGAGTTTTACAAGCTCATTGATGAAGGTCTACAGTTGGAGTTGTCTGGTACAGGTGCCTTGGTTGCTCAGATGAAAGTGACACCCGTGTTTCTGGAGCAGGTGGCTCAGAAACAGCATGAGGACCCAGAGTTAGTAGAGATTGCCAGGACTGTTCAGTCAGGAAAAGACAGTGAGTTCCGATTCGACAGTAAGGGGATCCTCCGCTATGGGAGTTGATTATGTGTACCAGATGACATAGGGCTAAAAGGAGACATTATGAGAGAGGCTCATAATGCAAGATACAGCATTCACCCCGGAGCCACCAAGATGTATCAAGATCTGAAGAAAGTCTATTGGTGGCCAGCTATGAAGAGAAAAGTGGCACAGTTTGTGTCAGCCTGCGAAGTGTGTCAGAGGGTGAAGCTGGAACATCAGAAGCCGGCTGGAATGCTTAACCCGCTACCTATTCCAGAGTGAAAATGGGAGAATATAGCTATGGACTTCGTAGTGGGGTTACCGGCAGCGTCCAACAGATTGGACTCCATATGGGTGATTGTGGACAGACTCACCAAATCTGCTCACTTCATCCCTGTCAGGAGTGGCTATTCTGTGGACAAGTTGGCGCAGGTGTATGTTGATGAGATAGTCAGACTGCATGGGGTTCCTGTTTCTATAGTGTCAGATAGAGGACCCCAGTTCACCTCCAGGTTTTGGCGGAGTCTGCAGAATGCCATGGGTACCAGGTTGGATTTCAGTACTGCCTTCCATCCACAGACAGACGGACAGTCAGAGAGGACCATCCAGACCATAGAAGATATGCTAAGAATGTGTTTGCTGGACTTTGGCGGTTCTTGGAGGCAGCATCTACCTTTGGTGGAGTTTGCCTACAATAACAGCCATCATGCTAGCATCGGGATGGCTCCATATGAAGCTTTATATGGAAGGAAGTGCAGGTCACCTGTTTGCTGGGAAGAAGCTAGAGAAAAGGCCTTGGCAGGGCCTGAGCTAGTAGAGATCACCAGCAGGGTGGTACCCTTAATCAGAGAGAGAATCAAGACGGCTGCAAGCAGACAGAAGAGTTATGCAGACATCCGCAGAAGACTCGTAGAGTTTCAGGAGGGGGATCTGGTATTCTCAAGGTGTCTCCAATGAAAGGAGTGGTTCGCTTTGGAAAGAAAGGTAAACTAGCCCCGCGATACATCGGACCCTTTGAAGTCTCGCAAAAGATTGGGAATGTATTGTACAAGCTGGATTTACCTGCTTCAATGGAGAGAATCCATCCGGTTTTCCATGTTTCTATGTTGAGAAAGTTCGTGTCAGATCCGGGCAAGGTTCTTAGTGAACCTGATGTGTAGATCCAAGAAGATCTCACCTATGTGGAACAGCCAGTACGGATCCTAGACACCCAGATCAGGAAGCTGAGGAACAAGGAAATCCCGATGGTGAAAGTCCTTTGGAACCACCACAATCTGGAAGAGTGCACTTGGGAGACACGGGAGTCTATGCTCCGGCAATATCCTCATCTCTTTTAAGGTTAGTCTCTACGTGTTTTATGTGTATGTATGTTGTATGCCTTGCATGTGCTAGTTGAGGAACATTCGGGGACGAATGTTCTTAAGGGGGGGAGAATGTAATACCCGGCTAGACTCCGGTATCGGAATTCCTACCGTCCGGTGGAATCTCGGATGTCGGAGGCCTCTAGTAGGGTAAAACCATATTTTTATAAAATGTTTTAATGTGTTTTATGTTTTAAGCATGAAAGAAAATGAGTTTTTGCATGAAAATAGCATTGGAGGAAAACTCAGGTTCGACCGCCGAACCTCAAGTTCGGCCGCCGAACATGCATGCGTTGCGGGTGTGCTTTAGGCCCCCAAAAGCATAAGTGAGAGAAGTCCAGGTTCGGCCGCCGAACCTCAAGTTCGGCCGCCGAACATGGCATGCATGCGGAGGCACATTCGGCCCCCGAACGTGGTCTGGCCAGCCACTATAAAAGGGTCCCTTAGCCGAAAATGGGCCAGCTTTTTTTCCCATTTTCGGCCAAGGTGAGCTCTCCGCCGTCCCTCACCCATCTTTGATGTTTTTCCTCTATATCTTTCAAGATTTTCATTTGTTTTAACCTTGTTTTGAAGATTTGAGCTTTTGAGCAAAGTTTTGGAGCTTGGAGGTTCAAAGACCCTCTCTCTCCCACCTTCGAGTTTTTGGTCGTCTCTCTCTCGATCTTCAAGAGGTAAGAGCCGATCTTAAGCTCATTGCATGTTTAAAGTAAGTTTTAAGTAGATCTATGGGGGTAGAATGCATGTTTAGGTTATGGTTATGTTTATGGGTCTAAATGTATGTTCTTGAGCAATGTGGATGCTTGATGTGTTGTAGATGGGGTTTGTATTGTTGTGAGGCCCCTAGGAACATGTATGCTTGGGTTTGTGTGTTGTAGAATAGGTTTGATGCATGTTTGGAAGGTTTGGAGGCGAAAATGTGCAAATGGAGCCAAGTTTCTGCCTTTTGGCAGAAACCAGGTTCGGCAGCCGAAGGACTTTCGGCCGCCGAACATGGCTGGGGAGGCAGCCTTTCGGCTGCCGAAGCTTGCCCCCGAAAGGAGACTTTCGTCTCTGTCGGGCAGCTTCGGCCGCCGAAAGTGCAGCCGAACATACATGAGTTTCGTCTCTGTCTGGGAGTTTCGGCCGCCGAAGGTGCCGCCGAACCTGCCTGACTTTCGGCTCTGGAGGGACTTTCGGCCGCCGAACCTGCCGCCGAAAGTGCCCTGTCCAGGCCTCTTTTGCATGTTTATCTATGATTGTTTCATGATGTTTTAGGGGGTTTTTGGGGAGTAGTTTATAGTTATATTCAGGTATGTTTGGTCCCTTATTTGAGTCCACCTTTGTAGGTTCGGACCCGAGGAACCGAGGACCCCAGCAGTGAGTTTAGCTGCTTCGGTATTGCCAGAGTCAGCCAGAGGTGAGTGGAACTAAACTTAATCTTTTAAATTGAGAAATTAAATGTTTTATCATGTTTCATGCATCATGGTTATGCAATAGGATGATTGCACTAGTTTTCACGAATATGCCGCATTGCATCGATTGTTGTTGATGTGGGTGAATATTGGATGACCCAATTAGTCCATGACAGGAAGACCAGGACCCCATTCTACGGCCTGGCACGGTTAGGGACTCGAAGACCAGGAGCCCAGAGGAGGCCCTGGGACAATGGTAAGTAATGTATGTTATGACAGGAAGACCAGGACCCCATGCTACGGCCTGGCACAGAGTTAGCTTGGACTAATTGGTGACAAGTTCACCCAACCCTTATGTGAATTGTCTGTGTTATGATGCATTTCATTGGAGCATGTTTGATAATATATTTTATGGTTCTACTCACTGGGCTTTTAGCTCACCCCTCTCCCTTTATCCCCAGGCTTGCAGGTACGGTATAGAGCAGGAGTCCGGATAGAGTAAAGAAGTCATGTTTATGTAATAGCTAGCAATGGACATGATCAAATTGTAATGTAATGTCTTAATCAATATAGATATGTAACGAGATAATGTTTATGGATGTTAGAAGTGTGCTTGACCATAGATTGTTGTTATCCCTTTTAATACATGATCTTAGAAATTTTTATGATGATTATCTAAACCAACTCAGCATATGTTATGTCACCCATTGGGGGCATTGATGAGATTCCACAGAGGGATCAATGTTATGTTAATGTTTATGCTCAGGTTGAGTTTGGTTGATGTATATGGAAAGAAAAATTTTAAATTTTTATGTATGTTGTTGATCATGTATGGGATTATACAGGTTTATAGGTTATATGTCAGGCTTGCTACGGGTCCCGGCGGCCTTAAGCCGATCTGGATCCTAGCGCCGGTAGCGGTCCAATTTTCGGGTCGTTACACGTAGCCTGACGGATGCCTACCTTGTGGCCTAGGCATAAAATGCCTTATAAACTTTTTTGCAAAATGAGGTTAACCCCCCAATCGCGTGGCTTGGCGGATACCCGCCTTGTGGCCTAGGCATGAAATGCCTTAGAGATTTTTTTGCGAAATGGGGCTAACACCCAGTCGTGTAGCATGGTGGATACCTGTCTTGTGGTCTTAGTATAAAATGCCTTTTAAATATTTTGTGAAGTAGGATGAACACCCGGTCATGTGGACTGGCGAATACTCGCCTTGTAGTCTCAGCATAGAATTCCTTGTTTAGCGGGACTAACATCCGGATTATGGCATGGCAGAACCCACCTTGTAGCCTGGCATAAGATGCCTTTTAAAGTTTTTGTGAAGCGGGACTAATGCCTAGTCATGTGGCTTGGCGGATACCCGCTTTCTGGCTTTAGCATATAATGCCTTATTTAGCTGAACTAACATTCGGATTATGGCTTGGTGGAACTCGCCTTATGGCCTTAGTATAGAATGCCTTGTTTAGCTGGACTAATACTCAAATTATGGCCTAGCGGAACCCGCCTTGTGGCCTTGGTATAAGATGTCTTGTTTAGTGGGACTAACACCCGAATTATGGCCTGACAGAACCCACTTTTGGTTTCGGCATGAGATGTCTTGTTTAACAGAACTAACACCCGAATTATAGCCTGGCAGAACCTGCCTTGTGACTTTGACATTAAATGTCTTGTTTAGTAAGACTAACACCCGAATTATGGTCTGACGTAACCTGCCTTACGGTCTGGCATAAAATATCTTGTTTAGCGGGACTAATACCGGATTATAGCCTAGTAAAACTCGCATTGTAGCCTTGCCATTAGATGTCTTGTTTAATGGGACTAATATTCAGATTATGGTATGGTGAAATTCGCCATGTGGCCTGGCATAAGATACCTTATTTAGCAGGACTAATACCTGGATTATGGCCTGACGGAACCTGTCTTGTGGCATTTTCTTGTCTCCTTCCTATCCTCGCCTCTCTGACTTTTGATTTTGCTTTTGATTCGTCTTTTTGTCCTCTCTCAATGCTCGAACTTCATCATCCAGCCTTATATACTTTTGGGCTTTGCCCATTAGCCGTCAGTACGTAGCAATTGGGCTCTTAATTAGAGAACCCACGAACTTGATGTTGTGCGTTCCTTTTTTTTCAATGCTTCATATGCTATTTCATAATTTAATTCTTCCACTTGTATTGCTTCTGCATTGAACCGTGAAATAAAGGTTCTTAAAGACTCGCCCTCTTCTTGGCGAATCTTTCGCAAGTCAGAAGAGAGCTTTTTAAGAGGTATATAAGTAATAAACCTGAATTTAAATAATATAGCAAATTGTGTAAAGTTCTGAATGAACCTGAGCTCTAATGTTGGTACCATTTATGTGTCAAACCTGTGAGTGTTGACGAAAACACTCACCACAACATGAAATCATTAACATTCTAAAGCTGCATGGCTGTCCTAAAGATTGCCAGATGACTTCTGGGATTTGTTATTCAGTCGTATTTGTCCAAACTTAAAAGTTTGAACTTAGCAAAAAATGTCTCTACCAAAATCTCTTCTGAAAGGGGTGAGGCATCGTCCATCCCATAATCCTCCTTCTGATACCTTTGTATAGCCCTTATCAGCTTTCAGTCGATGTGCTTTAGAGTCTCGTCTGACGATTTTTCAGGTTGGCCTTACCTTTGGACTGCGCTTGGATCACTTCTGTTCGAGTTCTTGGGATATTAATGGAGGCATCCTCTCTTCCCCTGGGAGCCATAAATGAGGCCTCCTCCCGAGGCTTTTACTGCTCGAGAGTGGGCTGCAGCTTTTTTTTATGTATTGAAGCATTTGCTCATTATTTAGGTTACTCAGATCAAGCTCATTGACTATTGATGGAGTGTTTTATCCACTACTAGGAGTAGAGGAAATGATTATGCCCTTGTTGACAGCAGTCTTAGCAGCAGCTCGTGAATTTTTGGTCATTTTCGATAATAGAAAAGGGAATAGAAGATCGATTTTAGTCCAAATAAACAAAGAGAATTCAATGAATTTATTGACAACGAAATCAAATGATATGGCTGAAACAAAGTTCTGCTGTGATTGGTCAATCTAAAAAAAGAGAACGTGAGATGGTTGGCGTCTACTGTAGTCATTCTAACACTGAAGTCAGTAAACTGAAAAAAATGGCGAATATAAGAAATTGCTTAGAATTTAATAGTAGTTATGTAAGAATTGCGTACCTTGGTCTCTACAATCTTTAGTTTTTATACTGTAAGAAGATGAAATTAATTATCACAACTCTTGAAAATCCGGTTGGCATAGCCTAATTGATAGGGGATCTTGTGATTATAGATATAATGAAGATCTGTTAAATTGCATTCTCTAACGGTAACTTCCGGTGGAATCTCGCCCCATAGTCGAGGAGGCGAGTATTGCTGAGACCTGAAGTATTTGGATCTTCTTTTCTCTGGATAGGACCAAGTATTCTCTAATCAAACTCTTGCCACATAATCCTGTTTTTGAGTGTCTAGCACATGATTCTATTTTCGAGTATGAGATGGTTTACTTTGAACAATTATCGTATAATATTGATTATTTTTCTATATATTTTTATTTTAAGTCATTTTAATATTAATATGTAAAAAAAATCATTAAAAAGTATTTTAGATAAATTAATATAATTTTTAAAATTTTATATAATATCTGTTTGATTTAATTTCAGAATTAAAATTGATTTATTCTAAATTTTTAAATTAGCCATAAAGTAATATATATATATATATATTATTTAAATTTTTTAATAATAATAATAATAATAATAATAATAATAATAATAATAAAATATTAATAATAGTTAATTATAAAAAAATCTTATACTTTTTTATTCTGTTACAATTATCCCGATACATTGTTTTTATCAATTAAAATCTAAAATTTTAAAGTCGTTTAAATTATATTCTGTAGTTATTTATATGTTAAAAATTAACGAAATTGCTATATCACTCGTAATATCACTAAAATTTAAAGTAAAATAATAATTTAAAAGTTTAGATTAAAATTATAATAAAATTAAAATTATAGAATTTTTTGATAATTATCTATTTTATTAATATTTTTTTAGAAGATGAAAAAATATAAATTCAAATGAATTATAAATTTTTTTTAGCCAATTGACAAAGTCAGATTGCACAATTAAATATTTAATCTATATATTATTAATTTTTTTAAATATACTCTAAATATTAATATAATTAAAAATAATAATAAATTAAAATTTTACTTAAGAGTTAAAAAAATAATTAAAAAATCATAAAAAAATATTTTATTATTTTGAATATTTTAAATCGAATAAAGTTAAATATTATTTTAAATTATTTTTAATATTTCATGACTAACATATTTAATAGGACTATCTTCTTAACCATAATTTTAAAAAATAATGCTAAATAGTAAGTATATTAGATAGATTTAAAAAAAATTGATTGATAATAATTTTAGTGTAAGTAAAATAAAAAATTATTATTATAAAATAATTGATAAAAATTTTAAAAAATTAAATAATAATTTTTAAATATATTTAATAATAAAAAAAAATTTAATAATTTTATAAGTTTTCAACGCCTTTTGGTTATATATTAAAAGAATAGAATTTAACTAATAAAAACTAAAATATAAGTGAAATTGTAATAAAAATAAAATAAATTTTTTTTTAACGATTAATTTTAAATTTTAATGTCGTAATATAATATTAATGTGATGATAATTTTATTAATTTTTTAACTGTAAGTGAAATTTTAAATAAAAAATATAGAATATAATTATAATAAAACAAAAAACAAAAAATCCATTTCTATTAATTTTAATAATAATAATATAAATCTTCTTTAATAAAATCAAAATAAATAACATGAGAGAAAACGTTTACATTCTATTCAATTAATTCAAAAAGTAAGATTTAAGATAGATGATCGATTATTTAGTAATATTAATTATTTATAAATAATATAAAAATTAAAAAATATAATTATTTATTAAAATAATTTATTTTATAATCATTAATATTTTTTAATAATTTATTAATTTTTAATAATTTATTTAATTAACTAATAAAATAAACAATAATTGAGAAAAGAAAATTTTTGATAAAAATATTTTAGTCATAAAATATTATTATGTAAATATTATGAAATTAATTTCAAATTATTAAAATTTAAAAGAATTAATTTTAATTATAACTAATTTCATAAACTTCAATTTTTATAATTAAATTCTAACTTTTTATAGAATTCAAATTAATTAATTGAAATTCAACCGAACACGGTTAGTGCGCTTAAAACCGGGAGAAGAAAATTAAGTAAGGGAAAACCCTCAACCCCAGTGCACAGTTTATGTACAATGGAAGAAGGTAACCGTTCTTGATTCTTCCATCAGCCCAATTGTTGTTTCCCTTCTTCAGTTCTTCACGTTGATCGCATTTTCTTTTCTTTTCTTTTCTTTCCTTTTCTCTGTTCATAAGGAGCGTCTCGTACGGGGAGAGAATCTTGACACCAATAACCTTTTTTTTTTTTTTTTTTTTTTTTTTTTTTATTTTTATGCTTCCTCATTTTTAATTATATAAAGGCTTTTCATCGTAGACATTCCTATGTCGGAACTTAATCCTCTCAAAAGAAGCTTCAGTGACATGAGCTACTCACTACAGTCTCTTGATCTTGGTTTGAATGGTCTGGAACATCGAACTTCTGCTACCCGAGAACCAGCTTCTGTAGTCAATCTCAATAACTCATCAGACAATTTGGGTTTGAATTGTCTGGAAGATGATGCTGTCAGAGAACCAGATTCTGTAGTCAATCATAATGACTTTAACCCCAGAAGGTTTTAAATTTTCATGGGTTTTGTGATTAATGTGGTTTCATTTTGTTCTTGGGGAGCATTTGTTAGTTTTGTAGATTTTTCATTTGTGCAGCTACCAATTGGAGGTGTTTGAGGTGGCTATGAAGAGGAACACTATTGCTGTGTTGGAGACTGGTGCCGGAAAAACAATGATCGCTGTAATGCTGATCAAGGAAATTGGTCTAGCTATCAAATCTTCTGGCTATAAAAAGTTGATTCTTTTCTTAGCTCCAACAGTTCATCTTGTCAATCAGGCATGTTCCCCTAACACTCTGTTTGGGAGATCGATTAAAGGAAGGTTCTTTAGAATAGAAAGGTTATTTCTTGGATTTTAAATTTTTATAACTTTTTATTATTTGAAAGGTAGAGAATTTTTCTGAGTTCTTTGGAAAATTTGAAAGAAAATCTTGTTAACCCATACAGAATTTTCTATTACTTTAGAAAATCCCCTCCCAAACAAATGGTAAATTCTGTGTGCGCTAATGGGTGCTCCTTAAATATATGTATATTTGTTCTGTTGCTCCATTTTTGTTTTTTGAAAAGGAGAAAGAGTAAAATAATATCTTTTATTGGTGTTCTGTATTTTTTTAATCATCTTCCATATACCATGTTGTTAGCTGAGTGGTGCACGTGCTGAAAGTAGTGGATTTTCTGTCTGCAGCAATATGAGGTTATTAAAACGAATACAAGCTTTGATGTAGGAGAGTACTATGGAGCTAAGAGGGTAGATGAATGGACTATGAAGTTGTGGGAAAAGGAGATTGAGGAGCATGACGTAAGTTTGCTTTTATAGCATTGTAAATAAAACTCTTGTACATGTAATTATAAAACTCCCTGCTTAAATATGATGTGCTAACAACTTTGCTTTGAACTACCTCAGTTAATTTAATGTGTTTGGTTTATGTATGTCTCCGAATTAACCTAACAAATTTCTGTCCGAGATAACTCCTTTCTTAGTAATTTTTGTCAGTTGCGTTATGCTTGTGCCTGCTTGTGTCTTGTGGCCAGGGAGATTATGTAATTGAATTGTCCTTGAGAACCCAAGAGGCCATCCTTATCTCTTCTATCTAGACTTCATCTAATCAGTGTCTATGTGGAGAGCGAGTGAGATATAATTTCTAACTCTGAATTTAAAAATTTTAAATTAAGCTCATTTTGATTATTGATCTTATGTTTATGGTCACTGAGAAATAATCACTGAAAACTAAAAGTATGGTTACTATAGCATGAAAAGTCTTTCATTTTCAATCCAGAAAACTGAATATTGCATGGGTTAGGCATGCTCCATGCTTAACATTCAAAATATTCATTAGTTTCCGGTAATATGTTAGTGTAACGTTATCACATTTAGTTCATTCTTATGTTGTAGGTATTGGTTATGACGCCTCAAGTCCTTTTGGATGCTTTAAGAACGGCATTCTTGAATCTAGACGTGGTATCCTTGTTGATAATTGACGAGTGCCATCGTGCTACTGGGAATCATCCCTACACAAAAATAATGAAGGTTAGTGTCCAATTTCTCCATGAGTCCTTTAAGTATCTTAATTCCACATTTTCTCCAGACCAATTCCTTAATTTTTTTTTTAGTTTTTCATTTCATGATAAAAAAATGATCATTGATTGCTTAAGGAATTCTATCACAAGTTGAATGACAAGCCAAGGATTTTTGGAATGACAGCATCACCTGTTGTTAGAAAAGGTAAGACCTTTTTTTGATGGTATTTTGATTTGATTGAATGGCAATAAAAGCATAGAAGTTTCTTACTACTTGTCATGAAAGTGCTATTACCTTTTTTGTCCCTCTGCATTTGGCTCTTTACATTTTCTGTGTTATCACTTGGAGCAGTGGTCATCAGCTTGCAACTCAATATTTCTCTTTGATGCAGCAGCTTCTTGGTTCTAGTTGATTGTGCTTTAGTAATTTCTTACTCCTTGTGATTCGGTTATTATTGAAGAGCCGTAGAATGGATCAAATATCAAGTAAGGTGTATAGGAACCATTCAAGACAACAAATCCACTACTGTTAGTTCATATAGAACATCAAAACCCTAACAATATATTTGTTGAAGGTTACTAAAAAGTGGACTCAGTTTATATCCAAAAAAACTCAGCAATTTTTATGGGGAATTAGTCATGAAATTAGCATATCTGGCAACTTTACTACACACCTAAAAAACAACTCTTTGCCTAGTAAAAAACAGATAAAAAGCTAAGAAGGAAATACTTAACAAAAATGTCTGGGAACTTATCTGTAGAAGTGTCTCATATTCCTTTGACAATTCTACATTACCCTGAAATTTTGGTTGTTGAAACTTCACCTCTTGAAATCCAAGTTGATGAGGTTGAGTTGAAAAATTTTGAGGAACCTATTCTAGAGAAAGAAGCTGACTTTCAATCTTTTGCTATCATCCAAGAAGATAAGATTGTGTATTCTCCAATTTCAGTTTTTGATTCTTCAGTACTGCAAACCTCAAGTTCAAGTTTCTTTAACCAGGAGAGAATGATGTGACTAAAGAAGATTCAACTTGAGGAATTATTTTTATTTAGTTATTAATAAAATTATCTTAAATTTAGATTTTTTTTAGACTTAGGAAGTTTAAGAATTCTATTATTGTTTAGGAGTTAGGGTTTTATTTTTTTTTTAGGAAGTTTGAGATTCCTAATTAGTGTTTACTAATTTCTTGTTGAGGATTTCTAATTCTAATCCTAATAGTAGTAGGACTAGTTATTATGTTATAAATACCTATGTGGTTTAGGTATTGTATTACACTTTTATTATCGACAATATGACAATTGATATTGAGCATGAATATAATTTTTAAACTGTTTCTCCTCCCCTTTGAGTGTTGTATTCTGTTCTGCATCACTAGGTGTCTCTTCTGCTGTGGATTGTGAGGATCAAATATCAGAACTTGAAAGCATTTTGGATTCCCAGGTATCCTTTTGTATAGATTGTCAATACTACGTATTGATCATGCATCTTCAATTGTTATGCAATTGCATGTGCTATTGTGCTTTGCTGTAGGTTTTTACTATCGAAGACAGGACAGAAATGGACATCCATGTTCCCTCTGCGAGAGAAACATGCAGATTTTATGACAAAGCACAACATTATAGTTCAGATTTGAAATCCAAGATTGAAGCATCATGGTCCAAGGTATTTCTGCATCGCATCTACATACATATGTTTATGGTGAAGGTTTTACGTGGAAATTGCAGTTCTAGATACATGATATGCTTGGTTTATTTAATGGGACGTTGACATATAATATTTGTATGGACAGTTTGATGCTTCAGTGGTAAGTTTGCAAGGGTCAGCACAAAGCAGTTACAAAGACATTGATGATAAAATTAGGACACTGAGACAGCGGCTTTCCAATGACCATGCAAAGATTTTGAATTGCCTTGAAGATCTAGGCCTCATATGTGCTTATGAGGTATGATTCTTCCAGTAATTTGCATTTAAAAAGAAGAGAATTGATGGTCATAAGGAAAATGATATGATCTCCAGACAAATTCTTTCTATTCCTTTCTATTAATTGCCTCATGCACATAGCAATTTACTTTCAAGTAACTTCTGTGTGGATACAAGTGGAAGTTATTTTTACTGTTATTCTTGTAATTCCTTTGAAATTTCTTGTTTCCAGGCTGTGAAAGTTCTCTTACAGAGTGCTCCAAACTCCTCTGAGGAATGTGTGATTTATAGAGAAATTTCTCTACAATATAAATATTTCCTTGAGGAAGTGGTGAGCAAAATTGGCGAGTGTTTGCCACATGGTATGCTAAGCAGTAGTTTATATATGTATTGCTTTGTGCTTCCTCTTTGTATGTCATAATGATAGTACTTCTCAATGTCAATGCTTTCTTTCCCATTTTACTATTTGAGTTATGATAACATTAATGGCATCATCCACAATTTTCTCTCTATTTATTAATGAATTATCAAAACATCAGAATTCTTCAAAAATGATTTGTTTGTGTTTTTCTTTTTCTTTTTTTCTTTTATATATATACATATTGATGGCAGAACCTATAAAAGGATACTATCTCTGCCATTTTGTCTGCCTGTGCATTATTTCATAATCAGGAGGCTGCATATCTGTGAATTTTACTTTCCGAATTAAAATCTTTATCCACATCTGACTTAATTTGAGTCACAACAAAGTCCATTCAATAAAGTTAGAAGAAAATAGCGCCCTTTCTTCTCCCTCTCTCTCTCTCCCTCTCTTCTTTTATTATTACCACTACTTCTTCTCACCATTGTAATATGAAGGAATGTCATATTTTTATTATGTGGTATGGTGGAGTATCACATTTCTGGATGAGAAAGTAATTCATTATGCCAATCAAAATAACAGTTTAAAGCTGACTATTTGAACAAAATTCATTTTACGGTGGAAATAGTTCATTTGATTGCAATTTATATTTTTGCTTTGCCCTAAAAGGGATATTTCTTGCATTTTTAATTTCCAAAGGGATCCATTAGTCACAGTTTCATGTTTAGTCTAAATTTCCTGTTTATACTGCATAAACAGTTTGTATTCCTCTATGCATACCTGGGAAACTTGGTTCGCTTTGCCTTGCTAGTTTCAAGTTTAAACAATAACATTTGCAATGCCTTTATTTTATTCTTCACTTTTTTTGGCTTTTTGATTGGCTAGAAACTAAACAATACCCCTTTGTTTTCCTGGCAGCTATTGCCAATGAGTATTTTGTATGCCCAGTGTCTTGTGACCATGTTTCCTTTCTGGAACCTGTTAGCTTAGTTGCTGCTACTTAGTTTCTTCTTTGATATAATATTCTTTTGTTTATTCCTATTCATCTTTCCAGGTGATCATTTTCTTTTGGATCTTGAGTTTGATTTCTTAAAGGCAGTAGATTTGGGTTACCTGTCTCCAAAATTATATGAATTGCTTCAACTTTTCCTATCATTTGGGTAATGCAAATATTTCAGTTGTCAGTTTCCCTTGGTTTCATCGTCAGCCAAATTTTTTTACTTTAATTTTTCTGGTTGCAGAGGAGCTAGGCAAATATTGTGCCTCATTTTTGTTGATAGAATTGTTACAGCTAAAGTAATTGAAAGATTTGTGAAGAAAGTTGCAGCGTTAGCACATTTCAGAGTTTCATATGTTACTGGATCTAATACATCAATAGATGCAGTGACCCCTAAAACACAGAAGGAGACACTGGAATCATTTCGTTCTGGAAAGGTTTATCAGAAATTATTTCATAAACTGTTGCAGTTGAATACTTGATAACCAATGAATATAACCATATTTGCAGGTCAACCTATTATTTGCCACTGATGTGTTGAGGGAGGGAATTCATGTGCCAAACTGCTCTTGCGTTATATGTTTTGATTTGCCCAAGACAGTTTGCTGCTATGTCCAATCCCGAGGACGTGCTAGACAAAATGATTCCCAATATATCATTATGCTCGAGAGGTGATGGCCTCTCCATCTTCATATATTTCATGGCTTTATAAGTGCACTTATTAGTGGATTGTATTTGTCTAAATACGCTGCAAGATTATACTGGTTGTCCTTGTTAAGTAATTAAAGTTTTCTAGTCGTGTGCTTTCTTGATGGAGTTTTCTTGCTTTGGTTTATAGTATCATTTAAGGCTGAGAAAGAAGTAAATGTGTGTACTTGTGCAGGGGAAACGTGAAACAAAGAGATCAACTATTTGATTTCATCAGGAGCGAATGGCTAGTGACAAATACGGCTATAAATAGAGATCCTGATGTGCACTTTCTGAAAACATGTACTACTGAGGAAACCAAGTCCTATATTGTGAATGCAACTGGAGCATCAGTTACACAGGACTCTAGTGTTACCCACATATATCGATACTGTGAAAAGCTTCCTGGTGACAGGTATTGAAATGTTCTGTAGAGAACAATGATGTCATTATTCTTTCCAATACTTGTGTTTTCCCAAATGCATTTCCTATAAGCAGCCAATTTTGCCTTCAATACTAAATGACTACATTATAACTTAGGTACTTCACACCAAGGCCAACTTTTGAGTACGAATTTTTTGATCGGTCATGCCAGTGTAAACTAAAGTTACCAGCCAGTGCAGCTTTTCAAACACTAGTTGGTCCAGTATGTAGGAGTCAACAATTAGCGAAGCAGCTTGTATGCTTGGAAGCTTGTAAGAAGCTGCATCAAATGGGTGCCTTAGATGATCATCTCCAGCCATCAGTTGATGAACCTATGGAAGATAATTGTATTATGAGAAGCAAAGATACATTAGCAGGTGCAGATATGCCTGTTTATCAACCTCTTCTATTATGAAGTTTATAACAAAATTTATGGTCTCTTTCTGCTCATTAGTTTAGTATGATGTGTTTGTGTGAATTGAACCTAATATTACCCTGAGTCTGGCCACCATACTTTGGTTACTGGGTGAATAATAATATAGAAATACATTCCTCATATCTGACTTTTGATCTTGAACTGCTTATGATAATCTAAGACAATAGTGAAAATGTTTTATACATGCGTCAGTTTCCAAAGTATAACTATTCTTTTGGCAGGGAATATAAAACGAGGGAATAGTAATGTTTTATACAATGATGTTAATTATCTTGTTTTATTTCTAGAAGATTTAATGGTGTTTACTTTCACATTTATGTTCATTTTGTATTTCTGTTTACACCTCTCCTTATACTCGTCTAACAACCAACCTATAATAATAATTAAAAAAAAACTGTAGGAACAACAAAACGGAAGGAATTGCATGGAACAACTAGCGTTCATGCATTATCTGGAAGCTGGGGAGAGAACCTTGATGGAGCCACCTTCTATGCATACAAGTTTGACTTCTCTTGTAGTATTGTCAAAGAGATCTATTCTGGGTTTATTCTTCTCACAGAGTCGAAGCTTGATGATGATGTTGGAAATTTTGTGTTGGACCTTTACTTGGTCAGGAAGACTGTTAGAGCTTCAGTTTCTTCATGTGGACAAATACATTTAGATGCTGAGCAGGTAAAGTGCATGCTCATAATGTGAAAAGTGTCGTCTTTATGGCAAGTTATCCTTAACTTAAAGCCATTTTCTTTTTCTTTTTGTCATGTCAGATTGTGAAAGCAAAATGCTTTCATGAATTATTTTTCAATGCCTTATTTGGGAAGTTGTTTACCGGGTCCAAATCATCTAGAAGAAGAGAGTTTTTGCTTCAGAAAGAAACAAGTTTGTTGTGGATCCCATCAAACATGTATTTGCTGCTACCACTTGAGACTTTCAGTGCTTCAAATGATGAATCTTGGAAAATAAATTGGACTGGAGTTGATGCTTGCACTTATGTGGTAGAATTTTTGAAGAACTCTTTCTTGGATGCTGAGCATTGTAGTGGTGAAAGCAGGTCATCATCTTGTAGGGTTGGCTCATCTGTTACTGAGTGCAGTAGTTTAAACACAATCCACTTTGCCAATATTTCAGTTGATGCAGATAAACTGAAAGATATGGTGGTATTGGCCATTCACACAGGAAAAATATATTCTGTTGTTGAATTAGTGAGTAATACATCTGCTGATAGTCCTTTTGAGCAAAATGCTGGTGATGCATCACCAAGTTATTCTTCATATGCCGATTACTTCAACCAAAAGTTGGTGATTCATGCTCCCAGATAATGTTTTCTTCATTAAATATTTATCCTCCCTGATAATTTATTTAATTTTGTTTTCATGGCATTTTACACCATCTCTTGTCAGGTATGGAATTGTGTTGACACATCCAGGACAACCTTTGTTGCTGTTAAAGCAAAGCCATAAGCCACACAACTTGCTTCCTAATCCTAATGATGAAGGTTTGTTGACTTACAAGTTTGAGAACCCCCATAAGGTGGAATTTTATCTCCAAGTAGATTTTTATGCTAAGGTTTCCTGCTGCGAGTTCTACTAATAAATGTTGCATTGCCTGATTAGAAAATGCTGGGGCCTGGGGCAATAATCATCATTAGTAGAGACTGTTCTCAAACTGGATTGAATGCAATTTGTCTTTCTATTTTATCTGATTTCTAATGTGTTATCTTAGCTGTGCAGTTACTTCAAAAGATGGACTGGCTGTTGGAAAACAGCAACAACTTGCTCATATGCCACCTGAGCTTTTAATCAGTGTTGATGTTCCAATTCAGGTTCTAAAATCATTTTATTTACTTCCGTCTCTGATGTATCGGCTGGAGTCCCTTATGTTAGCCAGTCAACTTAGACATGAGATTGACTGCCGGATTCCCAAATCCTATATCCCAAGCTCACTGGTTTGCCTATGAATCATTTAACTTCCTTGCTTGATTAGAATACATCATTCATTCTGTGATTAATCTAATATGATGCTTTTACTATTAGATGTTGGAAGCGATAACAACACTTAGATGTTGCGAAACTTTTTCCATGGAGCGGCTAGAGTTGCTTGGAGATTCAGTTTTGAAGTATGCTATAAGTTATGACCTCTTTTTGAGATACCCTACAAAACATGAAGGCCAATTATCTGCTCGCCGTGTACAGGCTGTTTGTAATTCAGCTCTACATAAATTGGGAATAAATTGCAAATTACAGGTGTTTGCCAGTGTATCTGATTTCCATGACTTAGTTGCACTAATGAAATTGCATTATTCTCATATGAAGTTTGCAAAATTTATTTTGTTTATTTAATTGTTTACATTTCTTTTATGTATTTGCACAATTAAGTCACATCAAGAAGTTCAGTAAATGTGGAGTTGGACCTAAAGTTCTTTAGTTAAGCAAGTATATTTACTGTTTATTTTGTCCGTTGAAAGATTCTTTCCTATTCATTTGGAAGCTTTAAGTGAATTTGGAGTCATATTATCATGATGATGGTCATTGCTGCTAGTTATTTGATATGATACTTATCTCCAAACAGCTGAGCACTTTCTTTTTCCATTATTATAGTTGTATATCCATTTGACTTTATTTGTCTGCAAGTAGAAGGTACTTGGTCAAGCTTGTAACAACTTTATTGAATATATTCTCCTATAATTGAACTCAGGAATTTATTTGAATTCATGTGATCTTCAGTAAACCTCATTCCACACCTTTTTTTTTTAGTTGTTTTGAATTATAGCATTTTGCATTCTCATTTTACAGGGATATATACGAGATAGTGCATTCAATCCTCGCTGTTGGGTTGCTCCAGGACAGCGGCCTGCATATTATATTCCTTGTAAATGTGGGGTTGATACTTTAGAAGTGCCTTTAGATTCCAAATTTCAAACTAAAGACCCTAAAGTTAAGATTGCAATATGCTGCTCCATGGGTCACCGATGGATCTGTTCCAAAACCATATCTGATTGTGTTGAAGGCATAGTAGGAGCATACTATGTTGGTGGAGGACTGATTGCTGCAGTTCATGTGATGAAGTGGCTTGGTATGGATGTTAAATTTGACCCTTCATCGGTAGATGAAGCCATTTCTAGTGCGTCTTTACGTTCTTACATGCCAAAAGAAAATGAGGTTAGGAGCCTAGAGTCAAAGCTTGGTTATACATTTTCTATCAAGTTTCTTATACAAGAGGCTATGACACATGCATCGATGCAAGAACAAGGAGTTGGCTATTGTTACCAGGTAAGGAATTTTAATTTATGGTCTTTCTTACATCTTTCTTTATCTAATTGTGTCTTTCTTTGTATTGGAGAGCGAAATACCTCATTATGTTCGGATGATAGATTTGAAATATGTTAGAATTGATGAGATTCCATGCTATGATTAGGAGGGTAGTGTTATGGAAATTTATTCCTATTAAATATAATATTTGTATTTTTAAATAGATAGAATAATATATATTTAGATATTCCTAAAATAAAGGGATTTGATATACTTTGGAGAATCCCATGTATGTCTTGGATCCTCCATTATAAATAGTGAATTCTTTGTATTATGAGAAAATTATCCAATTCAATAAAGATGTAGTCGTTTGAGGTTTTGTGTCCAAAGAAGTTGGCTCTCATAACTGAACCACGTAAATCTTTTTCTGTTATTTTCTTCTCTCTTATATTATTCTAATTTTAACAAAAAATTTGAATTTGATTTTAGTTAAATTGTTTGAATATGTTGAAATCAAGGGTTAAAGAATGTGATTAACATGTTGGTTTCTAATCTCTATGCTGAATTGGGCTTGAAGATGGCCTACACCATTTTGGTTTGGTTTGCCAACACTTATATGCCCTTTAATTTTCTTATATTTGTTGATGTGGGAATTATTCCCATTAGCCATATTCCAACACTTCTTCTCAAATGCAACTAGGTTTAGCTCGTGCTTCATAGCCATAGGCCTAGTTGTCACTTGGCGTTGCATGGGATGGTCCATCTAACTTGAGTATGGCTCTTCTTGGCTCTGCCCCTCAAGGTCTAGCTCGTTGGGCTAGCCCATGGATTCACTTGATTTTGGCTTGATTAGCACACTCATGGGTGTAGCTCGCTGGGGATCAAGCCACCACGCATTCCAGTCTTGATCATTAGGCCTCACTTCTCTGATCGCTTGTTGAAATCAACGGTCAAGTAATGTCGATTAATAAACATGTAGGTCTCCATGCTGAATTGGGCTTGAAACTGGGCTCTCCACCATCAGAATAGCCCAATGCATCTTGTTTTTGGTTTGCCAACACTTCTACGCCCTTAAATTTTCTTGCACACAGCCCATTTAGGACATCTTCTCACAAGTCATATTCTAACAGAATGAAAGTTGATCATTATTTACTTGGGTAAATTTGTAAACAAATATTGTGTTCACGATTATAGTTAAGAATTCATTTGAAGGGGTTTCAAACAACACTTGTACAGACTGACTCTTTTAAGTCCACACTCAAACTAAGGTTTTCTTCCCATATAAAAATTTATTGACTAATCAATTAAAGGAAACCTATCAATCATCAAATTCACACCTCACATTTCAAATTGCCCTATCCAAATGCAAGGTTGGGAAAAAATTGTGTGTTTCATTTGAACCACAATTGGATATAAACAATTTGAAAAGCAAACTCCTTGTACACATTGAGCTCAAGGATTTTTTTTCACTGACATCATAAATGACAATAATAGAGCTTTTATCTGTCCTGTATATTGATATTTAGATGCATAAAATTCTTATAAATATATAATATGCAAGACTTTTAGATTAGTATTTCTCTTTAACCTTATGAACTTTGACAGAGGCTTGAATTTCTCGGTGACTCTGTGCTGGACTTGCTCATCACATGGCATCTCTACCAAAGCCACAAAAACATCGATCCTGGTGACTTGACGGATTTGCGATCAGCTAGTGTTAATAATGAAAATTTTGCTCAAATTGTTGTGAGATGGGAGCTATACAAGCATCTTCAACATTGTTCTACGTTACTTCTAAGCCAGATAACAGAATATCTGGAGTCTTTTTGCCAATCTGATGAAGCCACCAAATCATCCACAATTCCAAAGGGTCCCAAGGTATGTGCTTAGCTATTATGCTGATCCAAATAATTGCTTATTTTTTTTGTAGGCTCCACTTGCTATGATGCTGAAAAATTTTGGGTAAAATTTGACATTTTAATGTTGCTTATAGAATTTCCTAGTAGCAAAGGTGAAAGACATAACAGTTTTTCCTTCAAGCATGTTTAGTTGTGTTTTGAATGATAAATATAGATTAATTTTCTTATTACAAGATTATAAACTTAAAATATGGTAACTTTGAGGGAGCTCCATTGGTGGGAATGGCAGTGCAGAAACTTGTTATGCTGATGGATAGTAGCAGGAGCATCAGCAGTATGTGGCATGATTTTTTTTTCTTCCCTTCATCTCTCAAAACTGTTAGCAACCACTCTGAGTTAGTTAAATGTTAATCCACATGAGAGTTTAACCTAATGTAATAGACACAAATGGGGCGAAATACCAGTTTAGAATTTAGAATTTAGAATTACCTGCATCATTTTCATTCCTTCTAACCCTTCAGATGCAGCCCTAACATAAGCTTTCTGTTGGTTATTGTTAAGTTTAAGATGAGAAACAGCAGAAGAAAGACAAGGGAAGAACTCAAAGGGCTACAATTTTATTTCTCTCCATATCTATAAAATAGAAAATTACCTGTTTATACACAAACATCTCCATAATCACTCTAATTAATCACTAAAATTATGCTACACAACTTAATAGGAATATAACTAAATCGGTGTATATATATTATGGGAAGTTATTCCTATTTAGTGCAGGATTTGTATTCCTAAATGGGTACAGTAATTTATATTTATATATTTCCATTTAGTTGGAGAATCCTTTAATTATGGTGTCACACTATGCATGTCTTGAGTCTTCTATTATAAGTAGGGAAAATTAGGTATTATTAGATATATATATATATATATATATAATCGAATAAAGATGCAGCTCTCTGAGTTTTTGTGTTAGCGGATGTAGGTTCTAACCGCGTAAATTTTATTGTATTATTTTCTTCGTTCTTCTTTATTATTCTAACTTTAATAATAAAATATAAATACTGATTTTACATGATATTCTCCCTTAAGTTGGGGCAGGAATCCCATCAATTCCAATTTTCCTCCTTAGATGAGAATCTTATTGAAACCAATAACTCACATGGCATATATAGAACAACCAAGCAGCTCATTCATAGGGCGGATTCAGAAAGAAACACATATCCAAAGGCACCAACAGAAAGCAACTTTTAATATTCCACTTCCCTTTCCAATGTTGACACTTGTGAGGAAACATCAACATAAAGCACGTATCATGGTTCACTTTCCTCTTCAAAAGGTGATTGAAAAAAAGCTGAAATAATTTGTGGGTCTTTACCTAATTAGAAAGGGACATCAACTGAGAAAGAACACAAACACAACCCAAATGCAGAAGTTTCAACTTCCAGGTCACACGGCAGCAAAATTCTGAAGTCAATGTTCAACCCAGAGTCTTAAAGGAAATCTCCAAGTTATGTTAAAAAATAATCCATGGCCATGACCGTGCTTTTCTGTACCGGTGAGCACTACTAGTAAACAGTACTGAAACCCTAATGAGCTCTGTTATTTTTTTAATAAAAACTTGTTGATTTATTTATGAAATATGAATTTATAATTTTACACGCATATCCTATAATTATTCTACCTGGTTGGCAATGCAAATCGTACAACATATACGGGCTGACTTCTCATAACAATTATATTATGGTAATGCATGTCACATGATTAGGAGCCAGCAATCATTGTCCAGGTTTCTAATGCTTTTACTGATGCTAGACTTTGTTGTTATTTGTGACCTTGGATGCTAACCATACTTGATCTGCTGATTGCTGTATTTACTACAGGCTCTTGCAGACTTCCTTGAAAGTGTTGCAGGGGCAGTTTTGGTTGATACGAAGTTTAACCTTGATGAAGTGTGGAGAATATTTAAGCCACTATTATCTCCAATTGCAACACCGGAAAGTCTGGAGCTGCCTCCAATGCGTGAACTGACTGAATTATGCGACTCTCACGGGTATTCTAAGAAAGAAACATGTTCAATTAAGAATGACATTGTGCATGCACATCTTAGACTCCAGCTGAATGATGTTCTTTTGGTGGGAGACGGATATGATCGGAACAGAAAAGCTGCAAAAGGAAAAGCAGCTTCTCATTTGTTGAAGGAACTGGAGGTTTGCTCTACTTATGCAGTCATGCTGATTGTTCATATGTTTCTACCAAGAAAAAATCAACTATCACTAAATATTTCTAATTCTCATAAGATAAAAATTCTTAAAGACGTTTTGATTCTTAGGCTCTTGTATTTTGAAGGATTATCACAATTCTTGTGAGATCAAATCCCTTGCAATAATGCATTCTGTATTTGCCCATTTGTCCTTAAAATGCTTGTGGAGGGAATCTGAGGAGTTCTGCAGAATTGTTACAGTTAAATTTGGGCCAGGCCTAACTCACCCCAAAAGTTAGCTCAAGGGGGAGGAGTGCCTATGGCTCATATAAGGGGCACATCACTCCTTTCCACAACTGATGTGGGATTCAACACACCCCCTCACGCCCAGAATTTTTACTGGTGCGTGGCACATTTATAGGGCGCCCAACATCGGATGGAGAGGCTCTGATACCAAGTTAAATTTGGGCCAGGTCTAACTCACCTCAAAAGCTAGCTCAAGGGGGAAGAGCCTCTATGGCTCATATAAAGGGCACATCACTCCTTTCCACAATCGATGTGGGATTCAATAGTTACGATATCCTCTTTCTTTATCATGGTAATTTTCTTTGCAAGATCCATGGTGCAGACCCTGGTGACAAGCAAAAGAAAAAAAATGTTATATATCCATTATCCAGGAAAATTATGTAAACTAGAAAGGATTCATGAAACCAAAGCTTTAATTGTTTTCAGGATTCAAAACCATTGAACAAATGTCATCTTCTAGACAGCTCATTAATTGATGTTGATTGTGTAATTTATAATGTATCAGAATAGAGGAATGAGGAACTCGAGAGGAGATTCAAAGAGGAGGAAACCAGATACTGATCATGTTGTTGATTTGTCTTCCCTAGACGTAACAAACAGGCACTCGGCTGAGCCTACACCACATAAGAAGCAGAAGATAGTAGAAAATGAATCTCCTACAGGGTCAAGGGGAGTTCCTCCCCGTGCTGGCAGTCCCAAAGAGAGTCCCCCAGGTATTGCCATCCAGTGGTTTGGTTTATTCAAGCTTCTCAGAATTTCAGCTGTCTCATAGGATCCTTCAATCAACTGTTTAACTACCCTCCCCCTTCCCCCTAATATGCTTACTTGAAATTTTGGCATCATAAATTCTAGAAGACGCTACATTTTCTTCTGTTGCACTCATTGAGTTGAGTATTCTGACAACACGCATGTTAGCTCTTGGATTTTATGGATCAAATGCTGGTGCACCTATACTTGAATTTTATTAATGAATTAGCTAACTGGTGATTTCCAAACTATTCAAGCTTTCCTCGAAGCTTGAAGCAGGATATATAATAACATTCTCCTTTGTGCAGTTATCGAGTCAATCAGCATGAAGAAAGGAGGACCTCGAACCACACTTTTCGAACTTTGTAAGAAAGTGGAATGGACAAGGCCTACATTTCAAACGACAGAAAATAAGTCGAGGTTTGCAAGTTAAACCAAGTTCTATTCCTATCTTTTCTCTGTATACTGCCGTATACATAAAATGATCAAATTCAATTATCTTCTTCTTGCAGAACTCCAATAACATTTGGTGACGGCAGTGAAATGAAACATTCATTTACCAGTTTTGTATCGAAGATAACCTTGAACATACCTGTGTATGGCATGATTGAATGCACAGGAGATCCTAGACCTGATAAGAAGAGTTCATTTGATTCTGCTGCGCTTGCCATGCTTTATGAGCTTAAAGAACAGGGAAGACTCATCATAGGCGATGCATAAGTTAGTAATTTAGAGCAGTAGGAAGCTAACCCACCTGCTGCCCAGAAGCTATGGATTCTCATGTTTTTGTTTCCTTTTAGCCAGGCTCAATGGAGCAGTTTCATAGGTGCACCATCAATATCTATGTCAATATTATAAAACTGAGCCATAGAAAAGTCGTCTAACTGGTGCTCTTTTTTCATTTTTCTCCCTTGTTGATGTTGTTAATATAACTTATTAGATCATTTAAATATTTTTATTTTTATTAAAATGACTGCAATTTTAATCTAGTTATGTAATGAATGGACCAAGATGATCTTATTATAGTTACAAAATACTCTTAGCCTTTGTTTGTTTTCACTGAAGCAAATGCTTTCGCAGTTGTTCGTCTTTCATAAATCCAAGAATTTCACCTTTGACTGTGAAATACGAATGTCCCCGACTGTCCCTATTAATCATTACTCCGATTCCGAAAGCCAACAGAATAGGATCGAAATTCTACGGGCCCGTGGCGTTTTATTGCTGCACGGAAAATTGTGCTCAGGAAGGCGCTACCGGACTCGTAGCGAATTGCTCCCATGTCCAGTGGCAGCCAATTGGCTCGTGGCTCCTCCTGCTGTGCCCATTGCTCCCCAGCACACTGAGCATTAAGTAAATAGCAGCTTTAATTTTTTTTTTTAATAAATTTCTTGCATTTATTTACTAAACGAGGCCAAGTCATCATGGATTATTTGTAATCCTAATGTAGAAAAATAAATTTAGTTATATTTTTCGTAGAAGTATATTTTAATATTAAAAAATTGTAAAAATCTCTCTCGGTAACTTGCCCATTTGAACCGTGAATCAAATCGGTCAAATTTGAGATCAGAAATGATTTATGAATCGAAGGACTCTTTGGCAAATTTTCTAATTACAAGCCTCCTTTCTGAATCAGAAATGATTTATTCAATTCTTTTTAAATTAAATAAATGGTGTATAGAAAATTTATGGATTATTTTAAATTCAGTTTTCGTTATTAATCATATTATAGAAAATATATAAATCAAAATTAAAATTAAAATCTATAATATTTTTATTATAGGTGTTAAAAATTTATACGCAATAAGATATGTATTTTTATAAATTAATTATAATTATTTTTTTGAAAAAATATTAAATTAATAAAAAATGATATTTTCAAAGTTATAAGAAATATTAAGATTTTAAATAAATAATAGAATAAAATATTATTTTTAATTTATAATAATGTTATTAATTTAATATAATTGTTATCATCTTAATTTGTATAAGAATATATTTATATTTTTGAAACATCAATTTCCATTAATTTAATATATTTTCTGTAAAATAATTACTTTGTAAAAATAAAAATCATTGTATGTAAATTTATAATATAAAATATTATTTTCATAAAATTTAATTTATTTTATAATAAAGTAGATTTACCTTGTTTTGACGAAATAATAATAGATATTATATATATATAATCAAATTAAATAGTAAATTAAAAGAATAAATTTAAGTCCCGTTTGGTTGGCAAGAATAAAATAATTTTCACCTCCCAACATTTGGAGGTTCAAAAAATTATCAATGAAAATTATTTTTACAATGAAAAGAAAAATTAGATGATTTTAAAAAGTTTGTTATTTAAAAAAAATCAATTAAAAATTTGAGTTATTTCAATTTAGTTCGATTTTGAACAGAAAAAATCGAAAAAATCAAATCAAACCGATTAATGATAATAATATATTATTTTCAATAATATCAAGAGATTAGATCATATTAAGATTAAAAATATTCTAATTAAACTTTAAAATACTAAAAATAAAGTGTAAAAAAATAAAAAAAATTATTAAAAATTCAAACCAATTAAATCGAATCGAACTAAATCAGACCGATTCGATTCAATTCGATTTCTGATCAAAATTGATTCAGTTTGATTTTTATAAATACTAAAATTTCAATTTTCGATTTATTCGATTCGATTCGATTTTGAACCGAACTAACCGAATGTTCACTCCTAATTAATACCATTCAATTCTATAAATAAAATCATCCAGCCAAAACCTTTGATGAACAATAGAACAGAAAAACATTATATTTTCAGCAAGCTCATCGATCAAAAGTTTCCCACCTACAAACTTAAACGTTGCAAAGATTCAATTTACATGGTATGATATTACAGGCATTTCCCAAAGTGCCTTTGTCAAGAAAAAAAAAATTATTAAAAAAAAAAAGTTGGTATTTCACTCGTCTGTTTCTCATGCACACTTAATGAAAGGATATGATATGCTATCTGCATATTGATAGAAAAGAAACTCTTACATTGTACAAAGAAAAGAAAAGAAAAGAAAAGAAAAGAAAATTGTGGAATCACCATGTTAAGAGGGCTTTGTAACAAACAAGCTCTCATGGGTCACCATTTTATCACCCAGATGGTCCATACCTGATTAGATGACATTATGCTCTGATCAAGAGTTCATACACATTACTGTTGTTGTCCCCAGCAACACGCTTTAACATCTCAAAACTCTTCCTGCTACCTAAGAAGTCGATTCGTCTGAAAATCACGTAACCAAGCTCGGCTGTTTCTTTACTCGAATATACGGTTCGGAGCCGATCAGCATGCCTTGAATCAGTGTGAATTGCAACTTCTATTTCTGAAGCTGACATATTCTCCTGCATGAATATGAAGCAACAGGTATCAAGGAATTTGGTAAGATTATCCCCAACCATCTAATTACCAAAAGAGACGACCCTTTCCCCGCGCGAGGGGGTGGGGGGGGGGGGAGAAAATCGTAGATCAAAACAGACCAGATATGCGAATATCACACACAGTAAGTAAGAAACGTAAGGCAGGGAATCGGCTCGATCATACCTGATAAAATGCATATACATGATCCAACACCTGCAAACATGTGAAACCATTTTCACTGAAAAAGGTTTTTGAAGAAGGTCCCATTTCAGAAAACCGGTCAATGGGAAAGAGAATGGTCAGAAAGTGGTTCTTAAATATCAACTCATTTTTCTCACTGCAAGAAAGGAACACGAATGCAGTAAGACAATCGACTACTTAAAGAATCCCAATAGCAATGACAGAGAAATGAGAGCAAGAACCTTTCTGTAAGCGGTCGTGTTAGGTTTGCAAAGGAAGCTTCTGAATCCTTGGTGTCCCCCTTTGCATCAAAGAACACAGATGTATGATGTTCACTAACATCATCACAACTTAAAGAGTCTGTGTAAATAGAAGCAGTTGAGGTTGGCTCAGATATTGACCAGCAGATTGAATCCAGAAGGCTGCTCGGGGTTATTGGACGAATCGGAGTTTGACAGGTCTGTAAGAACTCACAGAATTCACAAGTGCCATGTTTTGCATCAACACATTTATATCACGAAATTGTCAATTAGAAACATTTCTATCACGAAAAGCACTGTCCCACGTCCTAAGCATTAAAACTGTTAACATATTAAAATACGATCGGATATGTTTTATGGAGTGACTAAATAAAAACAAAGCAGTGTTGGGTTAACCACTACAGTAAAAATGGGCAGGAAACAAATTAATACGAACGAACGAAAGAAAGAAAGATAGGCAACCTCATAAAAATAATCAACTACTAGAAGAAAAAGCTCACAGCAAAAGGAATAATCACTAACCTGCATTCGACGACCGCGACGACTTCTAACCAAGCTTTTAGCAAAATTCACAATCTGTTGCCTTCCTCCATGGCTTGTTTTACTCCTCAAATTCTGAACATCTTGAGGGGCATTTCCGCCATTTATTTCCTTTAAAAATCAAGATTACACATGGTAAACAAGCAATATATCAATTCTGATTAAACCTATCAGGATGATATCATTAAATGATTAAATGTGCTGAAAGGCACCTGCCCCGCAATGCCATTTTGAAAATTTCCAAGCATCATCCCAACCTGCCTGGCTAGATCAGCAGACATATAAACAAGCCTCTGGACATGTTTCTCCTTTGCTGTTTTTAGAACCCAAAGTGGCTGAGACACATCATATGCTACAAGACTAAGCAATTTTGGAAGGAAAAAAATACAGAAACGCTAGTTTATATAAGATTACATGCCAGGAAGTGATGAAGAAGCACTCACAGTCACAAGGTTGTTAGAGTGGCCAAGATATCTTTGGATAGAGGCCCCTTCACATACTACATGACTTGCCGTGCAACCAACAAACCATTGGTCCAAAAACATAGCATCTTCTCCTCTAGCTGCTTCATAAACCTATCAAGGATATTAAATTTCCCAGGAGTTGCTCAAACTAAACTACTGCAAACATTGATAGAAAAGAAATTTGAGATACCTTATTCCGCAGTTCATCTGAAATGTCTGAATCAACATACAAGGAATTACCAGAAAAAATTGCTTCAATACTTCGACCAGAACTTCTTCCAGATGATTTTTTATGCAGTCGTTCAATCATTTCAAATTTCTTGGGATCATTAAAACCAGATGGAAGACAGGAATTTTCAGTGCCACTGAAACCAACAAGTCGATTTAAGTCATCCAAGCGCACATCATTTTCTCCAACGCTCTTCACACTGTAGAGAGATTCACCCAGCCTCACTGCAATAGATGAAAACTGGATTTAGATGTGTACCCAAAGGCAGAAATCTCTTTGCTCTTATTATTTTCTTATTCATTTTTGAACCCAGTTGAGATTGCACAAACTATGCCATTATTGGGAAAAGCATTGACCATGGTGAACCAAAATAGTACCATTCCTTTTGACACTGTCCACAAACCATCCAAGTGTAACAACAAAGAGACCATTTTTTGATCCATGCTTCACAGCATGCTCGAACTTGCGTCCACCAAAGCTGTATTAAGTGTCAAGGTATCACAAAAGAATTGCATTTGTGAGAATAAGAAACTTGCAGAGTGTATGTATTGTTTTAGGATCAAATCACAAAGTCTTCCTTGTCCTTTATCAATAAGCATCAGATGGATTAATCAAAGTAATAAAAACATGAAATATGATATATGGTCCTTTCCATTTGTTTTAAGTTTCTGATTTTCCATCTAATTCAACTGAAGCTGATTCAATATTTTATTCTCATACAAAGCCAATGCGCTAATCCATTCACAGCAAGCCAAAGGGCATATTTCTACAAAAATTTTCATTTTTCATGTTAAATAACAAAAAACGAAAAAACCTATTTTTCATCCCCCCCAAAAAAAAACACAATTAAAGGATATCTGGACAACCAAGTGGGTACATTGAGGATGCAAATTGGAGCTGTACTGACCACCTAATCTCTCTGTTGCTTCCATTACTTGCTTCCTTGCTTCTGCATAAGGACACATGAATATCTAGAAATTAAACTAATTTAAGAAGGCCAACAAGTTTTCTTAACAAAATCTACAAAATATACCAAATAAAAAAATTGAAAAAAACCAAGGAAAAAGCAACAAATCCTAGCAATCTGACTTCATCTTTAATTAGCATCAAGACAAAGTATTGGAAAGAGATGCAGCAACAACCACCTCTCGCCCATCACCACCCCCACCCCACGCGGCACAAAAGTAAATTATATATATAATATATATATATTTGGGATGGGTTTTTGGCGGACGGGGGAAGGGTCCGGGGGGGGCAGAGAGAATCCTAAGTGTAGTGTTCACATCCATGACTCCATACAATTGAATATTATTTCGTTTGATAAAGAGAGATACAAACAAGAAGGAAAGGACATGCACAAATTGACAA
Organism: Manihot esculenta; assembly: GCF_001659605.2. Taxonomy (NCBI): domain Eukaryota; kingdom Viridiplantae; phylum Streptophyta; class Magnoliopsida; order Malpighiales; family Euphorbiaceae; genus Manihot; species Manihot esculenta. The sequence goes on from NC_035163.2 coordinate 5,551,303, forward strand.
GAACTAGAACAGATAATAATATAGAATAATAACAAGCACAACTCGATACAGCCGATTTCTAGCACAAAATCAAACAATTTTCTTCGTTGTTCTTCCCCACTTGCAGGATAGATAGATGGACAGAATCAATATCTTCAAAATATCTAGATCAATAGAAAAAAAAAAATGCTTGGTGCTGTGAAGCACTGGCACATACCTTTAGATAGACCTGTGACACATATAACAAGACCAGCAAAAGGACCGTTTGATCGAAACAAAACTGATTCAGACCCAGCGGAGGATGTGACAGTAGACATTGGCTCGAAAGATTGCAAACCTCTAAAAGAAGGGATTGAAGCTGAAAGTCCCACAAACAGCCTTGAGCAACCCTTGCTGTTGATCACTTCCACTTTACCATCTCTGCCCATTATCAACTCCTCAAATCTCTCCCTAAATCTGTGATTAACGATTTCTGCAAGTGAACATGACTGAACCCATCATGTCTGCCCGAAGAGTTAGAACCAATAAAGCGATAGCCTTTCAAAGCAAACAACGAAAGTCTCATGACTTCAACATTAGGGAAGGGGAAAAAAGAAAGAAAAGATTAATGCGCGGGAAAGAAAGCTTCCAAAGCAATTCTCGACCGACAAAACAAAAAACAAAAGCTAACAAATACTAGGTAATAGTAAAGAATTTGAAATGACAAATTAAAAAGAAAAAAAGGGAATTCAACGAAAAACAGATTGAAATATTATCAAATGAAAAGGGGGTCAAAACTCAATGATAAAGGAGAAAATCTACAAAGAAAGCCTACAAGCATGAAGCAAAAATCAGAGTGTACGCGTATAATCTTTGAATACAACAAAAGGGTTACGGATCATAGACTTAAAAACAGGAAAGGAATGTGAATTTTGATGCTAAAGAGAAAAGGATTCAAAGATAGTGGGATTCTGATTTTCAGAGACTAGGACAAATCAAGAATTTTTGAAGAGAGATACCCTCTGTTGGGGTTACACACAAAGGTTTAAAAAAAAGTAATTTTTAAAAATTTTTTGAAGCTAGTGCTTGGCTTCTCTGTGACAATGGAGAGTGTAAAAACGACTACTTTGGGACTTTGGCAGTGCTTTTCTTTGCTTTATTGGATTCAAAGAAGATGGGAATCGCACCATTTCAAGTTGATGACTGGGTAAGAAAAGCCAAAGCAGGCACGGGGAGTTTATACTTTCCTCTGATCTCTTCAAAAGCTACTCTACCAAAATGGGCATGTGGGTATCGTAGAATTACGAGGATACCATCTCAGCAAGCGTTTGCCTTCTCCAACTTGGAAAATGGGAAGCTTTCCTTCTTTACCTAGTGAGGTGCTACTGCCAAAAATCTCCTCCTCCTGCTTAAATTTTCTTAATAAGGATGAATTACCGTTTTTTTCTCTATGTTAAAAATGATAGGTATATCTTTCTATTTTAAAATTTAATAATTTAATTTTTATATTTTTTAAAAAATAAGTATTTGATTTTATATTATAAATATACTTATTTTTAAAAATATATTAAATATTTTTTAAATTTTAAAAAATTTATTAATAAGCCTTTCATATATTTTATATTTTTTTTATAATACTTAACTATTATTAATTATAATTTTAAAGATAATTTATTAATGGAAAAGTAATTTTATTTAAAGGAGACTTTTGAATTCTTAAAAATTAAATTAAAAGTAATTTAAATTCTAGTTATTAAAATAAATTGTAAATAATAAAATGAATGAATATTTTAATATTTATTGCTAATTACTGAAATCATCTTTAGTATGCTCAATTCTTTAATAGGAATTTTTTGTTTTGTAAATTAAGCATAACATTAAGATTTTCATGTAGAACAAATAAACTAGGAAATTTTTTTATTAAATTTGATAAGGAATTATATAACTGATTAAAAAAATTAAATTAAATATTTATTTATTATATTTAAAAATATAAATTATACCTTTTCTATTTTATTTATTTATATTTATTTAATTTTTTAAATTAAAAAATATAAATTTTAACTTTTTAATTATTTAAAATTAACTCGATTCGATTTAAAATCAAATTAAATTAAAAAAATTAAAAATTAAAATTTTAAAATTTATAAAAATCAATTTAAATTGAACTAAATTTAATTTAATTTATTTTAATTGAATTAATCGAGTTTTATAATAAATTTTTTTATTGTTAATATTTTTATATTATTAATAAATAATATATTATTATTATTAAATAATTTGCTGTAATTTTATTAATTTTTTTAATTAAAATCAAATCAAACTAAAATTTTTAAAAATAAAAATAAAATAAAATTTAAAAATAAAAAAATAAATTAAAATTTTAAATTAATTCGATTTTTTTTTTTTCATTTTAAATTTTATTGCTGGGAGCAGATAAGACAAATTTTTGGCCTCAAATGTCATGCACGAACGAAAGTGACAGCCAGGGGGCACATTACGTCATGTAATTAATAGGCTATTTAAATTTGACATACGTCGAAAACGAAAGTGACTCAGCTATTCAAAAATTAATATTTCTCAAATAAATAACCAATTTTAAAATTGAAATAATAGTTGAGGATTTAATAATAATTAAGTTAATAGAAAATTTAGCCTAAAATATAAAATTATTTTTATTACTTCGAATAAAGTACTTGTCTATAAATAATTTGTAATATAAATTTAAAATATTTTTTACAAAATAAATAAAGTTTTAATATTTTTTAAATATAAATTATTTCCAATATTTATTTATTTATTTATTCCTAAACCAGTAGAGAAGAACCTTATGGCCCAAGTGCAATGATCCAAAAATGTAAAATGAGAAAGGTAGATGGACATGGAGGTAATTAAACATGGTTGAGTCACGGAGTTGAGTCCTTTTCAATGAAGCTCTCGCTGGGTCACCTAAAGTTGATTAGAATTATTAAATGGGTTCCATATAGCTTCTCAGCTCGCAACTGCACCACCTAACCAGCAAACTCTTCACTCACCCGAGAGGAATTAGATTATCATGCTGCCTGCTACACTAAATCAGGGATTTATTATTAAAATAACGTAAATTATATTTTTTTTATTTACATGAATTAATGTTTTCAGATTTAATTTGGCATGAAAAAACATCACTCTTTAATTATTTATAAAAATATTTTTAATTTAACCGTTCAATATAACTAATAATTATTATTAATAGTTGACGGCAGCTAACTGATTTTAGCTGATAGCTAACCATTATTATTATTATTTAACTAATAAAAATATGTATCAATTTATTATATTGATGAAGTAAATATAAAAATATTAATTTATTATATAATGAATATAATAATTTTTATAATTAATTTAATTATTATTTATAATAATTTTTTATATAATGTAATTTTAGATAATTTCATGTAAAAATTTTTAATTTTAAGATATTATAATTAATAAATTTTAAAAACATAATATAATTTAAATAAAAAAATAAAGCTGGAAACAACTCTAATTTTATCAGCAATTATATTAACTATCAACTATCTTTTAATCTTTTTAAATTTTTTTAACTGTTTGAATATTTATAAATTATATAAAAAAATTAAAACACCATTTATTTATAGAAATAATATGTATTTTAAAAATATTTTGTATTTTTTATTACTTAATTTTAATTTTAAAAATGATATTAATAAATTTATATAGTGTTATTAATAAAATTTTCAAAGTATATAAAATGATTTTTTTAAATAATTAAAATTTTCTTTTCATTATGAAAATACTTTTGATAATTAATTTTTTTTTAAGTATTTTAAATATATTTTTATAAAATAAATAGAGTCTAAAACTTAACATTGATCCATATTATTTGTTGGAGTTTAATTAATATGTGATTGGCTGGCAGTAGGGGTGCATCAGTATTCGGTTTAAACCGAAAAAATCGATCGAATCAAATCGATTTAAAAATTTAGTTTGGTTTTTTATACATTTCGGTTTGGTTCGATTTTTAATTTCAGAAATTTCGGTTATTTCGGTTCGGTTCGGTTTTGATCAGAAAAAAACCGAAAAAATCGAATCAAACCGATTAGTGATAATAATATTTTTTTTAATAATATAAAGAAATTAAATCATATTAAGATTAAAATATTTTAATTAAATTTTAAAATATTAAAAATAAAGGGTAAAAAATAAAAAAATTATTAAAAATCGAAACTGATCAAACCGAACCGAATCGAACAGAATCAGACCAGTTCGGTTCGATTCGGTTTTTAACCAAAATCGATTCGATTTAGTTTTCATAAATACTAAAATTTCGATTTTCGATATATTCAGTTCGGTTTGATTTTGAACCAAACCGACCGAATGCTCACCCCTAGCTGGCAGTGGGTGAAGATATATAATTAGGTAGAGATGGATTAGAAAAGAAGAAATGAAGAAGATTTCATAGAATCTTCTATTATTCCACCACCAAAATCATCGCTTTATATGACTAAGGTATTATTTGATCGAGTATAATTCAATTTAACTTTTCGAAAAATTAATAATTTTTTTTAATTTAAATAAATTATTTTTTAAAAAATAATACTTTTAAATTTTCATCCTTCCTTCTGCAATTGGTGGGGGCCATTAATTTGTTTGCATCTATGATCTGTGAGTGACTGCAAAATCTAGCACTAGACGGTGATCATTCTACACAGTAAAATTAATTAAAATTTGACTTCATGGATCTTGTGCAGAGATATGGCTCAAATTTTCCTTCTGTTAGTGGACAGACAATTATTTACAAGTAGATGTGCGACAGGTGAAATAATTTCTTATTTTATATTCCGTTCGTTCATAATTATTTATTTATTTATATATATTAAAAAAATATAAAAAATGCTTCGTCCCGAGCTTTAAATTTAGAATTCAAATTCAATAATGCTGTGTAGTCCCATTTCATCTGTTAGGAAGAGGAAACTGCAATATCTATGTACTGATTTGCATGGTTTGATACAGGTTGGTGACAAGCCTAGCCAACTAGGTTCTTTTTGTACATCTGGTCTTTTTTCTTATCAATAGACGAATGTCAACGGCTTTCAGAGATGATTGAAATAAATATAATTATAAAAAAATATATATTTTGATATTGTGAAGTTCAGAAAACAGTGTTTAGTATATAAATTTAACTTTTCTATCTCTATTATTTATTTTAATTTACTAGTTCCATTTAATCACTTTTCTATTATAATATTATCTGTCTTTATTATTTAAATCATACGTATATATGGGTACATCATAACACTATATAAAGGACCATTTAATTTTTCGACACGTATGCAATAGAGTTTGAAATAACTAGATCAGCTATTTTTTTTCACATCATATTACCGAATTGAGTTATTTTATGTAGAGTTTGAGATTGTGATCGATTTTGTCGAGGTATTCAGACTGAGATTTAAAATTTTAGACCGGTGTAGAAAGATAAATTTTGAGTCTGTAATCTTCCCTGGGACCTGTCTTAAGAGCGTAAATGCTGGGAAAAGGGTAGATAGGAGAGAAGGGGGAGAGTCAATGAAGCTGTCCACCTCCTAAATTGAGTGAACAAAATAATAAATAGGAGCTGTCAACTTCCTCAAGTTGACTAATAAAGTTGTGGTGTCAAGAATGATGGCAGCAAAATTAGACATTCACAGAAAGTTTACAAAAAAGCATTGGCTGTTGCTGTTATTTTCTCTGTAGGTTGGATCTGCTATGAGGTAAGAAGATCATATTAATTTTTTTGAAAAAAAAAATGTTCAGTTATTTGGAGTTTTTGTGACTAAAATATATCAGAGGAGCTTATGTTGTTCATGATTTACTTGACAGTTATGCTTACACAGAGGATTCTGGTGAAGAATTTGACAAGGAGGACACTCTTTTGCTCATCCAACCCATGGGCTTATCCAAAGATATTAGGGGCTCGCCGGACGACAGATCAGTGCATTCCGGCGATGGGAATTTGAATGGTGATCTGGAGGAGGAGAAGACACTGTAATTCTCTATATATTCCAAGAAAAAGTCTGCATTGGTTTGTTCCTGAGAAACTTGGAGCTCTCTCTGTTAGTCATGATCCATCAAACTCAATGGGCAGAAAGAGTATAGAGAAGAAGTCCACATCCACAGCAATTTCTCATATTTATAGTTAATTAAAAGTATTAGATATAATGGATAAAATGCGAAATTTTTTGAATATTTTTATTTATTTTGTCTATTGAAAATTAATTAATTTTTAAATATTTAAATAGATAAATTTAATTATTTTTCTTTAAAGAATGACAACTACAAATAAACTCATTAATATAAAAGGGAGGCCCTTGGAATTAAAACTAATAAGCATAGTGAGATTTCACCTCCTTACCTGTTTGGCAAGAGGACTTTTAAAGTAATAGAAGGTTTTTTAAGATTTAAAAATTTTATCTTATATTTGGGAAAGAGTGTGGGGTTTAAAGTAAAGGGTTTTAGAGATTTTTAAAAACTTCCAAAAATTTTCGATTTCAAACCAACATATTGTGGCAGAGAATGTTTCTTCTTGAAAATCTTTAAACACTTTAAAAAATTTTACCAATCAAATTATACATTTCTTCACACACGCTTGTGAAACTAACAAATTATTATCACCGTACCAAAGAAATCTCATATTTGCCTTTTAAATTATGAAAGAGGACTCAATTTTATATAAAAAGAGTATAAATGAACTCGCCCTATAATTTAAGGGCAAAAATGCAATATTTTCCATTACTATATGCACCATAAGGCCAACATGGCGAATTCCCCCTTGCCCCGCCGCTAAATCAAGGCAAGCTTCATTCCTCACTTGCCACACCACATGCTTAGCAAGACAAAGCATCAGTGGGTGGTCTCTGTGTGATATATAATACTTTTTGGCTAAATATATCATTTCATCTTAAATTTTTATTATTTTTTATTTTATTGTTATTATTATTAAACAAAATTTAAAGTATATCTTGATATGTATTTGGTATAATGTATATTATATTATAACTTATATATCATTAATTCTAAAAAACATAAATATATTTCAGTAGAAAAATTAAAAAATTAAAAAAAAATTAAAGCATTAAAATTGATTTACAATTATAACCCTCTTAGTTATATGTTTATACTAATATAATTAAATAATTAAATTAAAAAATTTTAAATAATAATAAAAATAAAAATTATAATTATCAAATATTTATAAGGGATTTTTAAAAAAATTTCAATATTCCTCCTCTACCACTTATATATATATATATATTATTAATTTATTATCTATTAATATACATTGTTGCTGTCGTGCACGGTGTGCATTTGTGCCGCATGCTAGGCGCATCCCAAGAGACCGCAACACGTGGAGCACCTGTTGGCAGATGGTGGCCGGATAATCAACCTCAGGAATCAGAATGGTATCCATCATCCACCACACACAAATGCACTCTGTTCTTCACATCTATCCAACTAAATCCTGGGTCCTTCTTTACATTCTTTCTCTGCATTATTCTCCTAGCATTACTTGCACCGTCCCATTGCTTGGCTGCAGCATAAATATTGGATAATAAAACATATGTTGCTGAGTCAGATGGCTCCAAGGCCATTAGCTTGGTAGCCAACCGTTTTCCAGCTTCCATATCTCCCTGAACATGACAAGCACCAAGCAAAGCTCTGTACATCGAAGCAGAAGCTTCAAAGGGCATTGATAAGATCAGTTTCTCTGCCTCTTGAACATGCCCTGCACGGCCAAGAGCGTCAACAAGATAAGCATAATGTTCGATCTCAGGATGAATACCATAATCTTTTCGCATTGAACAAAAATGCCCATAAGCTTCTGAGACAAACCCACAAAGGCTACAGGCAGAAAGGACACCTATAAAGGTAACTCTGTCAGGTTGAATACCCTGAGATTTCATGACTTGGAAGAGGTGAAGAGCTTCTCTACCATGTCCATGTTGAGCTAGACCTACCAACATGGCATTCCACAAGACATTGTCCCTCACATTCATTCTTTTAAAAAAACAATATGCATCTTCTATGTTCCCACACTTGGCATACATATCAATGAGTGAAGTCCCAACAAAAGTATCTGAAGCACAATTCAGCTTGATCACATTTGCATGAATTTGTCTTCCCTGTTCCAGTGCTGTTAGACAAGAGCTTGCTTTGATAAGGGAAGCAAAGGTATATTCATCAGGTAGAACTCCAGAGAGTCTCATCTGATGGTAAATTGAAAATACACGTTTTTCATCTCCATTTTCAACACATCCTGATATCATAGTTGTCCATGCAACATCATCAGGCTTAGGAATATCATTAAAAAGCAAGTGTGCATTTTCCATGTCTCCACATTTGATATACGTATCAAGAATACTACTACTTACAAATAACTCTGAGTCCAAACCTAACTTTATTGCATGAGCGTGAACTTGCTTCCCTTGTTCCAACCTCTCCAAGCAACCACAGGCTTTAGCAGCAGTCGCTAATGTGATCTCATCAGAACTCTCTCCCCTTTTATGCATCAAAGCAAAAAGTTCCAATGCTTTATGAATATCATTACTAGTTATGTACCCAGACATCATTGTATTCCATGTCACCAAATCGAACTCATTTTTGTTTTTGAACAGAAATTCAGCCTCTGCCATTAACCCACTTCTTGAGTAAACATCTATAAGAGCAGTTGAAACAAAAGTGTCAGCAATTGTACAGGTTTTTATTGCATAAACATGAATCTGCTTACATAGATACAGCCCTTCTGCAATTGAGGAGCAAGCTCTTAGCAAACTTGCCAACGTGAAATGATTTGGTAGAAGCCCATCACGTAAAAGACCTATAAGTAGATTTACGGACTCCTGTTCTAAATTATTCTGTGCAAAACAAGATATCATCGAGTTCCATGAAATCAAATCCAGTTCATTCATGCCAGTAAACACTTTCTTTGCAAAAGATACAAATCCCAGCTTTGAGTACATATTGATAACACTATTCGCAACAGATACCACAGAATCAAAACCTGATCTCAAAACCATACCATGAATCTGTTGCCCCAACCTTAGGTTATCTGTCCCAGCAGCTGCAGCCAACACCACGACTAATGTCACATTGTCATATGTCACATATGATCTAATCATATGTATAAAACAACTAACAGCATCCCAATATTCACCAGCTTGGAGATACTCTGACAATTTCTTATTCCACATAACCACATTTGGATTATTATCATCATAGAACAATAATTTAGTTGCATAGGCTTGAATCTGCTCCATGTACTTCTTTCCTGTATGGGAACAAATATCAGATATCCCATTGATAACGCAGAAAACAGTAGCATCGTCAGGACGTAAGCCACTCCGATGAAACTCCGAGAAGAGAGCAAGTGCCTCTTCTTCCATGCTACTTTCCACATATGCCTTGAGCATTACATTCCACAACACCACATCCCTCTCTTGCATTCTCTCAAATATAGCTATAGCCTCCCTAACTAAACCAAATTTAGAATAAATATTCACAAGGGCTCCTGAAACAAACACATCCCACTCCAAACCTATTTTCACTGCATACCCATGAACTGCCTCAGAAGCGCAAATGTACCCAGAAAGTAAGCTCAGCTTTAGCAAGGGAGCCAGAGTCATCTTACTAGTGTAAATATAACACCAACGAAGAAGACGAAAAAGTCTAAAACCCTCTGTAACATGGTCAAAATGAGAATCCGCTGATTGCGCATAGGCAGCTAAAATGGAATTCCAGGTAACGAGGTCTCGGTCTAGAGTTCTATCGAACAATCGGCGAGCGGAGGTGAGGGAACCGCATTTGGAGTACATAGTAATGAGGTTGTTGACCAAGAAACGATCTGAAGTTTGGCCGGAGGTAATAATACCTGCATGAATGCACTTGCCGAGAGGCAAGTTGGAGGTGGAGACGGCGGTGCGGAGGAGAGAGAAGCATTGAGAAGGTGATGGAGGAAGAGAGTTGGGATCTAAGAGAGCGGAAAAACGGGAGCGAAAGCAAATGAAAAGACAGGAAGAGGTCGGAGATTTGGCAGAGGTGCAGAAGATAGAAAGGGGTATTAGAATTGATCCCAAGAGCAAAAGCATTTCTTGAGCAAAGAAGGAGCAGACTCAAACTTGGCTTCCCTGCAAAGTCCATTTTTGAAGACAGTGTAGATTAAGTCAAGCCGCCAGTATATATGATTCAGTTGCTGGATGCTTCCCATTTTGACTCAAGGGCCTCTCCACTTTTGTCTCGACTTCTCATTTTCTTTCCGAGGAACAGTTTCCTCGTCCATTTCTTCAAACAACAGCTGCCTCGTCCATTTCACTTGCGGGGCTTTTCTGTCGACGACTAGCTATGTGAAAGTGAACTAAAAGGACATTAGAGTGGAGAAGTAAACTAACAGGACATTGGACAATACTTGTCTAAAATGGTCACATGAATTTGTAATATAAATGTAGGATGGATTCACATAAATTAAATTAGGAGCTCATGAACATTTTAGTTTAATTTGTTTTTTTTTTTAAATTAAATATTATATTAATTTGTTTAAATCAACTAGCAATTCAACCGGTGATGTAAAGTTATTCTCTAAGTGAACTTTACGCGCAAGATTCGAATACTAGAGTTGCTATATTGAGAAAATTTCACCTATGCCATTCTTATGCGTGATGGAGAATTTAGAAATGATGAAAAAACTTACCTCTAGGTAAAAATTTCCCATGAAAATGAATGCCAAATTTAACAATATATGCGGTACAAGGCCACCATGATGAATTCCTTCTTTCCCATCCCCGCTGCCAAATCGACGCAAGCTTCATCCTCCACTCGCCATAATGGAAAAATTTTATGTGGATTCATTATAAATTCAAAACACAAAAAAATGAATTCTACTTGGATACAACATATGTTTAGGATGCCAAGGCTACAGTGGTTGGTCTCTCCGTGATAATTTTTGGCTTTTCCTTCGATGATTCCTACTGATGACTATCTTATTTCACTTGCAAAGAGTAACCCGAGAATCAGAAAATCTCTTTTAGAGAGCAGAAATTCAAAACAAAACTTCCACAAGCTTTCAAGCCTTTGATTACAATGCACCCTCACAGCCCTACTCACCTTGAACCAGCAACAATCTGTCTACAAAGAAATTTCTACAGTATCCAGACGTGGCAACATCGTCATGCTTGAAGAATTGTACTATCATGTAATTCAATTCTATTGGTTACATCTAAGAGAGAGAAAAAAAATGTAACAAAATATAAAAGAAATATACACATAAGATACAAAATTAACAAAATGCGTAAGCGCTGGAAAAGATAGGCTGATGTAGGGCCCCCTGAAGGCTCCCCAAAGTAAGCTGCTGTCAATTGGTTAAACCGCAATGATACACTTCTTCGTTTTCTTAACCCTTCCCTCAACTTCTTGAATTTTTTTTTCCTTTTCTTTTTTCTGCTTTTTTTTCTCTTTCCATTTTTCAGGCTTTCAACTACTTTTCTCTTCCATTTCTTCCCATGTACAGATACAAGAATATTTTAACGACTACAACTTGGATGGATTTTGCATTATGTCAAAAGAACTCCTATACGTCTAGTCTTTTGGCTCAATATATCACAACTCTAAGCAGCCCTGGCTGCGGTTCAGTGTAGTCAAGGCCCTCTTCTTCAAGCAGGTATTGTTGTACGGTAATTGGAAGTCTTGCTGAAGTGCGAGAACCCCTAGTGTGATGGCCCGTTCCAACATGGATATAAACCTGCAAAGGCTGCTCCGCTGCCCGGGCTGTGCTCCTCAGAACACTTACTTCATGCTTTAGAACATAAATGGCTTCACTGTCATGCAGGCCATGGAGGTCTATTATCCGCTCATGTCCCCACCCCTCTGTCTGCGTCTCTGGACCAACTGGGTTCCTGAAAAACAGAAAAGAAAAAGTTAATAAACATGGCAAGAGATCGAAACCCCAACTAGCATATCCAAATTAAAACCACCAAATAGTTCTAGGAACTAATACAAAGTAATCAGAATTCAATTTTTTTTCCCTTTAAAATTCACTATACAGACTACAAAGATTATAATTTCACAGAAGTGCATGTCCGCTAATAATATATATGTGCTAGTGTCTAGGAAATTCAATCGTAGCCTTGTTTTAAAGTTGTCCACAATTGATTCTAATGCTGTACGAGCAAAATACTAAGCATTGACTAGCAGAAGAAAATTTGAAGCAAGAACAAACTAGAGGAAAGGGCTTGCGAAGGCAAGGAGGAGAAGAAAATGTGTTAAGGGATTTTCCACCTTTTCTGTATCATCTCATTCAGTTTAGTAAGAAAGCTGATAATTGTAAAAGGATTACCATTAAACCAAAAACACAAAAGAAGAAGAAAAGGATATCACCATCTCAACAGGGCAACTTGTTACAGGAAAGACTAAACCTCACATTCAAAGAACCATTCAATAAAAAATTAAGCTACTATTTAAAGATTTCAGTGCCAAGATCAATTAAGAAACCAGAATTAACAAACCTCAGGCGATAAACAGTTTCCTGTGCCTTCCCATGAGCTGCTTTCATATGTATATTGTGCAGCTGCCCCTTCACACTCAATTCCTTGGCTAGAGCCTTATTTCCAATGAGGTAAGCATGTCGTGCCTGTTTGAGGATATTTTTAACCATTGACCATTTAAATGATAAATTTAGTTACATCATCACATCACTTGAGCATAAATAGTTTTAAGGATGGGATCAGATTCATATGTATGGTTTAGATCAGCAGTCAGCACAAGTGCTAGTGCAAATTTGCGCATGTTACCTAATTGGGTGTGTCTTTTGCAAGTCATGAAGAACATACTTATACAGAGTTTGGTACATGCTCATCTAGCATGTTTTAGACTGATAGCTTGCCTGCTATGCACTATAGCTGATTCTAAATTCAGTAATTTACTTTTCTTTCTTTTTTTTCAAGCAGTTATTTACTATTCAACTTGTGAACAGCCCAGCAACTTTACAGGTATGCAAAGAAGCTAGTGAAGTTCAATTCCACTTAAGAGAGGGTGTGGGCAATGTGGATTTCAATTTACACAATCAGATGATGCAGCTTATGTGGACTACCAAATTTGCACAATCTACCAAGAGGAAGCGCCCTGTAAGCAACCTTGTGATTCTACACATCAATTCAAGGTTATTTTATCACAAGCTCTCTTCAGGGAACAGGACAAAATGCCAAACAGCATGCTCCTTCAAATTTTAAAAATTACCTGTTCCAAGCAGGCGTTCCGTAATTGCGCATGATCACGAGCTTCTTCACGCAACTCAGAATACATATTTGCTGCCATCCAACAATATTAAAGCAAAAATATATGCAGAAGGCATTTGTCCCACAAATAAAAGGTGCATAAATGCAAGTAGCTTTGTTGAATGAGGAACATTACCCACTGCTGCTCCAGTTTCAAGCCAGGCAGGAACTGCATTAGATGAACCATGATTTCGCACCCTATCTGTGTAAATGCCTCTTCCATTCCCACTACTATATGACCTAGCTAAAACATGGGAAGTTCTGCTTGGGCCAACAGCAGAATCAGCAGAATCATTTCTGTCGTACTTCCATATGCCAAAATCCTGAGACGCCAACTTCCTGACAGCTGAAGCAAAATCCACGGCACCACCTCCAGACGTGATTGAAGAACTGGACTTGAATAAAGGTATGTTATCCTTATCAGAAGATCCATAAGGATTGCCACTTTGCTGAAGACCATCTCCAGCATATTTTGAAGGACCATTCTGAATAGGAGGTGCAGGAAAGTCCAGGGCACTTGGATTGGAAGCTGAAAATGTCTTTGACTTCATATTCTGATTGAAGCCACCATCAACTTGAAGCTACATTTGAAGATAGTAACCACTGTAAATATTTTTAATACAAAGGGCATAGGAATATATATAGAAAGAAAAATAAACTCATTAACTACAGAGTCAGTAACTAAGAAAGCTGAACATTCTAATCTAATGACTCTCAAGACAAATAGCGTCCCAACCAGAATCACTAACCCCAGTTACCAGGCCATAAAGTCTTGAGAATTGGAGGCTACACATAAAGACTACAGTCTGACTGAATCATCTCAAAAATTTTAGGGAAGCCAGCTCTACCCTGCCAAAATAAGGCATAAGAGGCATTGCTCACCGCAATTAGCATCCAAGCCAACAAAATCACCCATTGCAATTCTATAGATGGTAAATTTATAGGAATTTTAGGTAAGGGGAATATCAAATATAGAAGGTAAATTTCATAGGAATTGAAAGACTTATGTAGAAAGTTATGTGAGTAAGCAAAATATAAATAGAGCATCATTTTCGGCCTTCAGAGATTGCTCCATTGGATACGACCTTCATAAAATTTGAGAATGATAAGCTCTTTATTTCTCCAAAATTAATTTTTCTATGGTTTAATTCCTGAGGAAATCAATAATAGCCTCCACAATGATGACCCACAGTCCAATAATCAGTAGCCAGGAAAACCACTGAACACCCGGACATTTGAACAGCAGATGCAATCAATAGGAATGCATATATTTGACAGCAACACTTCATTGCCTTCAGGCTGCAAGATATATACAAGCATATCAGATTAAAGGCGAAATTACTTGCAATAGAAGATTTTACCTCTAATTGAGTAAGCATCTCAGTAGTGAGATTTAAGTCACATCCATTAGCAAAATAAGCTTCTGCTAGGCTTTCAGCAGCAAACCCGGGGAATTGGGAAGCCAAAAACTCCACAGGGTTCATATCAGTATCATCAACTATTGCAAGCTGCCGCTCGCCTAACACATCATTCATGAATCTGGGTCTTGAAATCCCATTGTAAGGGTGTACCTCCCTACCATCGCCAAGAACTAGAAGCTGATCACTTTTAATGATTTGCTTGTCCCAGGGCTTAGAAGGCAAATTGAAATAACTAGTTGCAGTTGGATGTGCTCCATGAGAACTAGCATCAAATCTCATCTTTTCACTGAAGCTACCATTTATATGCCGTGGAGATTGTTCTTGTTGCTCAGGCAATGCATATCCACTGCCTAAAGAAACAGGGAACTTCGTCTCTTCGCTTGTATCATGTAAAGACAAGCCAGCTAAAGAGATCCCTCCAGGTGCTTGGGGATCATCTTTGCCCATGATGTTAAAGTCAGGGGTGATATCATCAGGGAGCTGGTGGTGCCATAATTGATGGGTCTCATCATCAGAAGCATTCGAAATGGATGACTCCGATCGGTCAAGCACTGCTTTCCCCATGGTACCAGAAGCAGGAAATATTGCTGTATTAGCTATCGTGTTTAACATACTTCCAGATGGTGAAGATGATGATCTGAGGAAAAAGGGAACAAATTCAGCTGCATTAGGGTTCAATGCCGTTGCCTTGTTTGGAATATTCAGCTTGATGTTGTTGGTTTGAGACCCTTTCTTCGACAAGCTCATTTCTATACCAAATTAAAAACAACTGTTTTACATGCATATGAAGATGCCGACACAAACAATAAGCTTGAGTAGCAGCAGACTTTATCCAAAACCTGCAAAACGATTTCATTTGAGATACCAATCAGCCAAATGAACAATATTCCAAGATATTTTCACATGCATACAGTCCAATCCACGTTTAAGTGTCTTGACAACCTTATCTCAAATAATACTAATAAACACTCCTTGCAGAACAAAATTATAAATCTGCCGGAAGAATTACTATCTCAGCTTTAAATGGTACACACTCTAACAAATCAAGATGCGTATGTAGAGACAAACCAACAACATACTTATTTACAGTAAACAAGCACAAAAGGGTTAATTACCATTTAACAACTGAATCAATCTTGAAGAATATAACTTGCTCCCAAAATTCAATTGAAATAAGTAAACAACCTCAATCGTATACTACTGCAGAACAGGCATAAAACACGTAATAACAAATTAAAACATATATATATATATATATATATATATATATATATATATATTTAAATTCCAAAACATATTAAGGAAATACAAAGACATCACATTAAATAGTAAAGAATTGACAAAGAAACGCATAAAACCCCATAATTGACGACTGCCTGCCAAAAATTATAATAATATTAATAGGATTAAAGTAGTTCCATTTCCAATAGATAAATTAAAACACAAAATCTCCATAGATAATTAAACAAGAAATCTTGTTAATTAAAACCCTGGTCACCAAATCAAAAAGACAAGCCCTTGCACAAAATCTGACAAATGATTAAACGAAGAAACTACAACCGGAAAAGAAGCTCGCATTATCCAGGTAATGGATTGACATAGATCTTGAAAAAAGATCAAACATTAAATAAAAAGGAAGGAAAAATTACACAAGAAATGGATAAGAAATAAAGTAAGATCTAAAAGGAAGAGCAAATACCTTTGCGGAACAAATCAAAAAGATCCATAGCAGAAGATAAGAGTCGAAATCGGCGAAGATAGTAAAAACAGATAGCGAGAGAGAGATAGAAGTGCAGATAGATGACGATGAAGCTTATCTAGTACATCGGATATCGAGCTAATTTGCAATTTGCAATTCGCAGTAATATTCTATATTCTCTCTCTCTCTCTCTCTCTCTCTATATATATATATATATATATATCTCTCTCTGGTCTGTGTATGTGTAGATTGTGGAATTTCTTGTGTTGGCTGCGTGGGTATTGTTAAAGACACCCCTGTGGGTAGAGAGGCGCCCGTTGATTTTTAGTTATAATTTTATTTTATTTTATTTTTTTAAAATTTAATAAAATTTAATATATTAAAAAATTAATAATTTTTTTTTAAAAAATAAAAATTATAAAACAGAAAAAATACAATACAATTATTATATTATATAAAATTATTTATATTAAATAAATATATAGCATAATCTATAAATAAATGAATAAATTAAAAAAACAATTAACAGTTTTTTATTTTTTTTAAATTTAACTATTTTTATATAAATATTTATTCTTTTATAATTTTTCTTATATTCGACCCCTACCCTATAGAATTTATAGAATACTTTGTGGTATTAACCACAATCCATTAATAATTTAATATGTATATTAAAAAAATAAAAAAATATTTATATGCCACAATTTATGGTGTTTTGAATATTCAGAAAAAGAATATTTTAAAAAAATTATTTAATTTTTAATAAAAAATATTTTTATACTATTAAAATTTTATTAACAATTTTATATATAAATTTATTAATATAAATTTTAAATTAAAATTAAATAATAAAAAAATTATTTTATTAAAAATATTTTTAAATGTAAATTATTTTATACAAACAAATAAATTCTTCACGTATTAATTATTTTATTCTTATACTGTAAAATAACTCCTACACTGCATCCGCCGAGTAATTTGACGAATTATACGGGGAATTGTAATAAAGCCTCGTATACTTGGAGTTGTTACTTTTTGGCCAAGTGTCCGTGTGTCAGTGTATGTATAGTTAAAAGTTCAAATAAACCCCTTGAACTTTTTATCAAAATTCAAATAAGTCCATTCTGATTTTTTTAGTTTTTACCCAAATTAAATCTTAAATTTTGCATTTGAATTCAAATAAATAATGACTTAATAAAATATTAATTTTTTAATTTTAAATACTAAAAATCAATTAGTGTTTTTATTCTTATATTTTATATTTTTAATTAAGATGGTTAATAATTTTTTATATTTAAATTTATAAAAATAATATTTTATAGATCAAAACTTATTTAGACTTGCATATAAAATTTAGAATTTTATTTCACTAAAAAAATTAAAGTTTTATGATTTCGCAGTATATAAGTAGGGTTTAGTTGAAACTTATTTATTTTTGGCTTATTAGATAAAAAATTTAAATATTTATAAAATTTTATATTTATATCAAAAATTATAATCTTGAATAATAAAATTAATTTTTTTACATTCGTCTCAATTTTATCTACTAATTTTAATTAATTTTGGTCAAAATTTTTTAATTCATTTACCATATCATGTGTGGATTATTATTAAAAAGTCTATTAGATAAAAAAATTTAAAATTTTCTAATATTTAAAACATTAAATTTTAGTTATAAAATTAAACACTCTCATAAAAACTAAGTTGAATATGAAAAAATTAATAATAAATTACAATATAATTCGTAAAATTTTATATTAATAAAATATATAGTTATTTAATTTAAATTTTATATTGAAAGTAAATTTATTTATATTTATTATATGTAATATTAAATATATTATATTGAATAAATATTTATTACAAATAAAATTTCGTTATATAAACATCACATATAAATATTATATTAAATATTTATACTCAATATTATAAATTATATGCATATAAATACTATATTTCATATTAATAATAAATAAAATAAAATATTATATATTTTAATCTATATTTTTATATTTTAAATTTTTATTAATTTAAGAAATATAACAAAAGTGAGAATGAGAAAGATTAATAAAAAAAGATATCGATGAAATAAAAATATATATTTAATGACTATTTTATTAGTTTAATAAAATTTTAAAGACTATAGTGTAATTTATCATTATCGTCTTCATATTTAATTTAGTCATCTTTTAAGTATAATTATGATAAATCGAGAAAGTTTGATTTTATTATCTAAAATTTAAAATTTTAGATATAAATATAAATTAATATAAATATCTTAATTTTTTAAAACAATAGATTTTAGAAATAATAATCTATATAATATAATATAACATAATATGTGAATTATAAAATTTTGGTAAAAATGGAGATGAGTATGAAAGAATTTATTTTATTGTTTAAGATTTTAAGCTGAGATATAGACATGTAAATTTTTAAACATTTGAATTTTTTATCTAATAGGTTTTTACTTTTTTAGTGTATCACGATTTAAGATAATGTATAGTTTTTTTTTATCAAAAAAATCGCATTTGCGACTCTAAATTATTATTAGAGTGATGATACATATATTCAACACATATTTTAATTAAATATTTGATCAAATAAGATATAAAAATTATTTATTTTAGCAATACAGAAATGCATGAATAAAAATCAAATAGAAAAAAATTGATTATATACCGTGGTAAACATACTTAACTGAAGATTTATCCAAGTTTTCAGCAAACATCTGAACAGCAGTATAAGCATATCTAAAGTAGAAAAATCAGAATTCTCCCACTTAAAGCATCCAAATCAGTCCAAATATCGCATGAT
Organism: Manihot esculenta; assembly: GCF_001659605.2. Taxonomy (NCBI): domain Eukaryota; kingdom Viridiplantae; phylum Streptophyta; class Magnoliopsida; order Malpighiales; family Euphorbiaceae; genus Manihot; species Manihot esculenta. The sequence continues at coordinate 5,570,502 of NC_035163.2, forward strand.
TCCTCTCTAAAAAATCAGAAAACCTCTCTCATTTCTAAAAAATAAATTAAAATAGTTATTTTACTAAAAATATTCAAATCAAATTCTTTTAAGAATAAATTTCAAGAGAATTTCTCTAGAATTTTGCTATTTAAATACTTTTTTGACAGCAGCAACAAACATCCTCTCTTCAACTGAATTCATTTCTTTCTTTTTTTGCTTTCTTACCGCCATGTGTAACTAATTTTTTTAGTTTTAGTTGATAATAGGTTAAAGTTTTAGTTTCTTTATATATTATGAGATATAAATATTATTGTTCATTTTTATTCTTTCAATATTTATGTAATTTCAATTATTATTATTATTATTACTTTGATAATTGATCAATAGGGCTCGTTGTTCATATTTTCAAGATAATATATTATTAATTTAGATGTTTGAAGCTCATAATTGCTTGAGTTATTCAATAATAGGTAATAATTAGTGTAACCCACTAAAGAATTACATGATCTAGCTAAATTCATCACGTAATTTGATTTGTTGATTAGAATTGAGTCTCTCTATTTCTTAAGGAGGTTAATGAATTAAATTCAATATATATTCTTTATGTTGTTTGTCAGTTTCCTAATTAATTTATATCTAAGGAGGGATTGGTTATGAGGAGTATCTTCTATAACTATAACTAATTTATTAGAATGAATAAATATATATACACTTGGACTAGAAAAACCCGTGCTCGAAAAATAATATATATTTTTTTCTAATTTTTTTTCGAGTACGTATTTTTGTCGGTAAATAAAAAATCAAATGTATTCAAGTGAGGTTTTCTGGAAAGTATCAATAAGCTAGACCCATACTTTGAGTTGTTTTATGCCATAAATAAAACTCGAACACTCAAGAAATCTGTTGGACAGGCGGATTCACATCTCTTACAACCGACACAGTCCTCTATTCTTGTCATTACATTGCCAATACCTATGTTAATCGGAGCGGGACTCCTGCTTTTTCCGGCAGCAACAAAAAAACTGCGGCGTATGTGGGCTTTTCCAAGCGTTTTCTTGTTAAGTATAGTCATGATTTTTTCAATCGATTTGTCTATTCAGCAAATAAATAGTAGTTTTATTTATCAATATATATGGTCGTGGACTATCAATAATGATTTTTCTTTAGAGTTCGGACACTTGATTGACCCACTTACTTCTATTTTGTCAGTATTAATTACTACAGTTGGCATTTTGGTTCTTTTTTATAGTGACAATTATATATCTCATAATCAAGGCTATTTGAGATTTTTTGCTTATATGAGTTTTTTTACTACTTCAATGTTGAGATTAGTTACTAGTTCTAATTTGATACAAATTTATATTTTTTGGGAATTGGTTGGAGTGTGTTCTTATCTATTAATAGGTTTTTGGTTCACACGACCTATTGCACCGAATGCTTGTCAAAAGCGTTTGTAACTAATCGCGTAGGGGATTTTGGTTTATTATATAACTAATTTATTAGAATGAATAAATATATTTTTGCTTCAATAATCAATTCTCACAACTGAAATGGATCATATTTTTCGATTAGAATTTATTTGTATTGATTTTCTCTAAAGTCTTTTATTGCTTTCTTTAATTATTTTATTTTCACTATAATTTCACTCTTCATTAAAACCCCATTTTTTAATTTTATTATTTGTTTTTCTATTTATTGATTAGAGATTTTTAGTATCAATTTCTTGTAGATTGGATCATATTCGTTCTATACGCCCCTTGAAGATATTGTAAAGTCTCTTGCTAACTTAGTTTAGAATTTGAAACAACAGATAAACTAAGTAGCCACATAAGTGAGTATGCTAAAGTCTCAAAGAAAATTACCTTCACAAATAATTGTCAAACTAAAGCAGAATGCCGATGCTATACTTTGAGAAGTGAAAAAATATTGCAAAACGACACATTTGAGTAGAAACTTGGGCAAACTACTAAAAAGGAACTGTAGATTGAATAAGCAGTTCACCAGCAGCAAAAAGAAGACAAGGCAAATAAGAATAAGCAGTCACATCAATTTAAAGTTTCTCCACCATTTCTAAAAAGGTTAGCCAAAATGAAGAAGAAAAAAAGAAGAAAAAGAAATTCTTCAAATTTTTCAAAAAGTTGAGGTAAACATTCCTTACTCGATAGTCGATGCTACTAAGAAAATACCTCGTTATGCAATATTTTTAAAAAAATTGTACACCAATTGAAGAAAATTAGCTGAGCATAAAAAGTTGAGTATGAAAGAGAGTGTCTAAGATATTATCTAAAGAATACTGCTCACCAAATACAAAGACCGAGGTATATTTGTTGTCTCTTATAAAATCGGTAATATTGGCATAAAAAAAGTTACGTGCAATTTTCGGGCCTTGATCAATATCATATCTTTGTCTATTTATGATTTGTTGAATGCTGGTACTAGGATTGTGCACGATTTTTGGAGGTTCCGAATCGAATCGAAGAACTATATCAAAATCGAAAAAAACCGATGTTGCAGAAACTGAACCGTACTAAATAAAATTTATTTAACTATTTGATTATGATTCTGTTTTTTGTCAAGAATCGTACTGAAACTAATCTGGAACCATACCCAAAAATCAATTTTATATGTATGCTTTTTAAATAATTTTAGTGATATTACACTTATATTATATAATTTTAATATTATATTTTATATCTTATATAGTTTTAATATAACCTTAAAATTTATATTACTAAAAATTATAGGATTCTATTTAATGAATTTAAATTTTAATTCAATAAATTATTAAATAATATATAATAAAAAACTGTAAATAAATAAAAATATGTACAAAATAGTTATTTGAGAATTATTACAAACTTAATAAAAGGTTAATTTCTTGTGTGTATATACATTCTCTTTGATTTTTTTATATTTAATTTGTATAACTATTTTTATAAATTAAATTATTTATATAATTTAAATATAACTCACCCTCTGAATTATGAAATAATTCTAATATCACTATTAAAAACTCATTTTTTCTTTTTTCACGATTTTCTCTCTGATTGCCAGAATCCGATGTTATTTTGATTATAGGAGAGCTGCTGACCGCCACTTAACTTCCGATAAAACTCGATATATTGCCGGTGGTATGAGTGGCCGCCAATGAAAATAAAGAGAACACTAATTTATTTGATTCCTAGAAATATTTAGCTAACTTCCTTAACTTATTTATATATTTATAATTTAAATAAATTAACAGTAAAATATATTCAATTTAATAATTCAATTTATTATAGTAGTGCATGTGAATAATTTCTTTAAAATACCATAATTCAGTATATTAAAATTTAAAATTAAAAATTAAAATCATGAAAATACCCATACATTATAAAAATAATATGTTAAAATAAAATAATAAATATATAAACCAATTAAGTATTAGCAAATTTTAAAATATTACTTTAAAATAATATAATTATAGTAACTCAACATTATTATTACACTTACATTACATTATTTATTAATAAATTAATAATTAATAAAATAATAAATAACAAAACGAATATTTCCATATCATTCTCTTTTAAAATAATAGAAATTATTAAAACCAATAGTTTAAATATAAAAACAAGATATGTAAAAATAAATAGTATAAAAGAAATTAAAAAATTATTTTTTAGTTCTTGAAATATAATATAATTAATGAATTTATTTTTCTATAGCCAACACTTTCATCTTTGAAGTTTAATTCCGTCAAAATCTATGGATCCTCGTCAAAAATTTATATTAAGTCAACAATTTTCATTTGATCAAAGAAAAAAAAAATAAATATAATATCAAAAATACCCTTATTAATAATAATATAAAAAAATTACTATTTAATCTCTATAATATAAAAAAATTTATTATTTTGTTCCTTAAATTTGAAAAATATATTAAAATGTCCTTAAAATTTTAAAAAGTCTACTAGTTAATTTTTCTATTAATTTTATCGCTAAAATATTTTACTATTTAGTCTTTATAATTTAGAAAAAGTTATTAGTTAGTCTGTCAAATTATTAAAAAATTTATTAATTAATCTCTTCATATCAGAGATATTTTAGATTTTTTTATAATATTTAACGGTTAAAATTAACGGAAAAACTAACTAGTATATTTTTTAAAATATTAAAGACGTTTTAATAAATTTTTCAAATGGCGAACAGTGATCCACAGCGAGCGGTATCACAAAAATAATTTCAAGTTTTAACTTTTTATTTTTAATAATTTAAATTTTCTATATTTTGATGTTTATTATTTTTCTCAATTTAAATATTAAATTTATTGAAATTTTTATTTATTTATGCAAATTGAATTTGAGATTTTCCTATTTAAATTTTGACGAAATTAAATTTTAAAAATTAAAATGTTGAAATTTAAAAAACAAAGAGACAAATCTATTAATTATATAATATCTTAAGGATAAAAACTTTTTTTCTTTAATTTTTTGAGAGAGAAATCTATAAATTTATAGTTAATTTTTAGGGAGTAAAGTGTTAGATTGTAGAAAAGGTAATTTGATTATTTTTTTTGTTACTAACTGCATGTTTTTATGGAGAGATATCTAATTTTGATGAAATTAAATTTTAGGAAAAAATATTGGATTTTAAAAATAAAATGATAAATCTATTAATTACGTATATTTTAAAATTTTAAAAAATAATTTTTTTAAAAAAATTTATTAAATTTATAACTAATTTAATATTTTTAAAATTTAAAAATTCACCAAATCATAATAATAAAAATTATAAATAAAATATTAAAAAAAAAAAAAATAACTCGTCACACGAGATGCTGAAATTCAAAAAACAATCTGCAACCTTGAATATGCGCAAAATCTAACCCATACAGCCTTGACTCGGTGATTTTCCCAAATCCAACTCTCAACTGCCGCCTGTTTGTCTTGAAGGCACCGGATTTAAAATTAAAATCTCTGCATAATCGCTTAAAATATGTCTAGCGTAATCCTTATTTAATTCAAATTGAAAAAAGCGTGAATTAATTTTAAAATTTGATTGAATTTTTATTCAATTTGATTCGGTTTAATTTTTAATTTTAAAAATTTCAATTATTTTAATTTAGTTTGATTTTAATCAGAAAAAAATTGAAAAAATTAAATCGAACCGATTAGTGATAATAATATGTTATTTTTAATAATATAGAGAAATTAAATTATATTAAAATTAAAATATTTTAATTAAATTTTAAAATATTAAAAATAAAGTGTAAAAAATAAAAAAATTATTAAAAATCGAAATCGATCAAATCGAATTGAATCGAACAGAATCAGACCGGTTCGATTTGATTTTTGATCAAAATCAATTCGATTTGATTTTTATAAATACTAAAATTTTAATTTTTAATTTATTTAGTTTGATTCGATTTTAAATTGAATCAACCGAATACCCACCGACTGTTTAAAAAATAATATCAATTACAGTGTTTAACAAATTAAACTAATGCGAAGAAAATAGACTAACACTAAATACTTAAAAAATACAAGAAATCTACAGAATAGACAATTGTTAACATAAAACATATATCGCCGTCAACTTATATGCATCGAAAACAACATTAAGTATGCTATTTTCATTTATAAATCTAAATTTTTTTATTTTTTTTAGAAAAAAAAGGTCTCTAATGAATTATTATTTCCCGCTTTATGTCCTTCAATTCCATTTCCATTCACTTTCAATGGGATTTGAATTAGAAGAGCTTTTAAAAAATAAATTTCAAGTGTGCAATTAACACAAAATTGGCAAGGAAGCATGGACCATGTGGAATGGCGTCCGAGGAAGGACCAGGAGGAGAGATGTCTAGGGAAGCAGCCCAAGGGTCCATGTGTGGCGAAGCACGATGAGGGTGCTTCCGTGGCATTCTCCAGCCCTGCATGCACTCAGGAGATGCTCCAGCTCTGCGAGCATCCAAGCATACGAGTGTCTTCAATTTTGCGCACACTTGGCATTATTCAGCTCTGCGAGTTTTTTTGCGAAGGCGCCTCAAGTGGTCGCAAGTATCAGAGGATATATTTTTTAACCGGTCGCTAAAACAATGTGATTTCGCAAAAGGAGAAAAGTCTCGTCGCAAAATCCCATTTTCAACTCCTCCGTCGACCCTTTCTTCGCGCCCAATTTCTCAGTCGCAACACTCAAACCACCCACACAGGCCATCACCTTCTTCCTCGTCGAACCAATTTTGTAGCTTCACCAATCTCAGGCACGTCTCCTCCACTCAATGTCACCTCCAGCAGACCTCACCATAGAGACAAACTCATCTCCAACTTGACTTCACCACTCAAATCCCTCTAGCAACTCCTCTTTCTCTGTCCTTTCTCAGACCATATACAATCCTTACATCAATTTCTCAACGCTTTTCCCTCATTTTTACAAGCCCATCAGGCATCAAAGACTCAAACCAAGTGGAATTCTTTTTTATGAGTTTGGGGGGAAATGGGTCGTGTGGGTGCGATGAATCTCACGTCGATTAATGTGCCCTTACACGTGGGCTATAGACATTTCTTTTGAGCTAACTTTTGGCTGAGTTAAGACTGGCCCATATACTGTAAGGGAGCTCCGGCGTCTAGGTTGGTGCATATTGATGAGGAGCCTACCTGGGATATAGATTTCTCTGATGGGGTTTTGCTGCCTACTGTTTCTATTGATATTGATTGCTCTAAAGGCCATAGGAGTGTTCAAAGAATTAGCTTCCATAAGGTAATTGTTTCTTTCGAATCATTATAGAGGTATGTGTGCTTTCAAATTTTTTTTTTTTTTTGGTGTATTGGGTTTCTTTTGTTATCTTTGTTGTTTCTTTCTTTGATATTTTTGTCACAAATATAATTATGCTTAGGGAATGTTAGGTTATGCTTGTGAAGATTCATTCCTAAATTGTTTGTTTTGGATGTTCTTAAAGTCCAATAAGAATTGGAGGTTCAAAGTGATTGATTTTCGTTGCAGGTTCAGAGTTTATTTGGTCAAATGATCGTTAACTGAGATGTGATTTTATGTGATTTGTGGATCAAGCGATGACTACAAACAAGAATGCCAACTCAGAACCGTCTCTGGTATGGTCAGTTCTTATTGTTTAGAGTGGTATAGTAATTGAATTTAATTGAAGTTTGGGGAGCTGAGGCATATGGAGTGGATTTGTTGCTATTTACAAACATTCATATATTTTATATGGCTTTTCACTTCTTTTTGATGCTGTATGTAGACATGTATGCTGGAGATAAATGTTTCTTTGGATAAAACATGCTCTTGATTTTTCAGTTTTAGCTACACGTCTGAGCTGAATTATGTAAAACATGCTATGAACACTGTTGAATTTTATTGGTTCCAATGGTAACTATATATATTATTTAGTGAACATTTAAGATGCATCTCTTGTTACTTCTATGAGGATCATGGCCACTCCAAAGTTGTAATTTATAAGCTTTATGCAAGATTTGGTTGGACATCTTGTCAAAAATGGTGGTTTATTCTCACATGGACATCACTGGTTTTCTTCAGAAGTAATCCAGTAAGTAGTTCTGCACACCAGCAATTTGGGATATTTTTAATTTGCACAGGCATGTCCTGTGTCTACAGTATTTATTATTGTGATTGTGAAAAATTATTCCCATCCCCTCTTTCTGCATGGCTGGTTGCAACTTTTAGGTCAACTAGAAAAATAATGTAATATTAGTTTTAATATTACATGAGCTCTGTCTAAGTCTTAACTCTCTCTAATTTGTGAAATCCTCAATGAGCCTATTAGTTTTAGTAGTAAATGAAATTAATTAATTGATTTTGAAGCAACAATTTTATTTAATTGAATATATTTGGATGTATATGTTAATAAGGGAAGGAAGAAACACCACAAATTTACGTGGTTCGGCCGTTGTGGCCTACGTCCACGGAGGGAAGCCGGCGAGAATTCTTTTCACTATTTTCAGAAACAAATACAAATCAGCTAGTGCTCTTTTTTACAACTAATCATAAGTGCTTTTGAGAGTGAAGCATTAACAAGTCCTTGCCTTGATTCTGTTTCGACGATGCTCTTCAGGTATATTCTTATGGCGTGGGCTCTGATGCTTTGTTGATTTTTCAATGGTGCCCCTACAACTTTTGCTGCTCTGTTCACCGCCCATCAATATTCTGTGGTCCACGGCGGAAACTGAAGAAAGAAACTTGGGAAGTTGTTGATGGAACATGACATTCAATGTTGCCACGCCGATGTTGAGGATTCCCATAGGTTCACCAGCTGGAGTTCGCACATGAAACGCTGCAAACTTTGGGCCTTCTGCTTCGCTGCGGCCACGATCTTTACTTATCAAGCTATCAAGCATAACTCTTACGACACCGATTCTTTTATCTTTCATGAATCTCCGCACACGAAAGATCTCAAAAACGATGCAGGAATTATTTGTGAGATGATCATCCAATTCCAAAGCGAAGATGAACTTGTCGTTCCATGTATGACAGTGGCTGTGTTTGACAATCCTGGAGGTGAGCTTCTGGTTGGGGTTGAGATAAGCCACCACATACATCTGCGTAGCTGAAGACCGTCTTCCACTTCGGAGGTCTTGGGCTGATATAAGGTTGATCTCTATGATAATGGGTTTACGGGAGGAGGTTTCCATGTTACTTTTGATGAAAGAACTTGAGGGTATTGATTTTTCGGAGATTTGATGATGAAGATGTTGGCTATGGAAAATCAAGGGGAGAAAGGAAGCGTTTTTATACAGTGAAATATAGGTCAGCGAGAGAAACACTAGTGATAGAGTCCTAGTCCATTAATGAGTTTGCGAGCATTAGGACTCTCAAACAACTTTCCAAAAATTCCTAAATGGGAAAGAGCAACACTATTCTAATTCCTATTCTAACTTAGATTTACATTTTTTTCCTAATTTATTTATATCTCTATTTTCTATTCTTAACAGAATTTGATTTTAAATGATCGTAACTAATATTTCTGAATTCATCGTCATATCACTCTAACGATTCATATTTTGATTAGAGAATCTATTAGCTATCATAGTCTTCAAATATCCCTTTTATTTGATAAAATTTTATTAATTTTTTACTTTAAAAAAAATTAATTAGTTAACTATTTTTTTTTAGTCTATTCTTTTTTTATATTATAATAACTAATAAAATTTTTTGCTTATATAAAAAAAAAAATGCTACGTCTACCAAATTAGGAGATGGCTGCTGCATAGCAAATTAGAATTTCTCTAATATGAGTAATTGAGGCCAGTTTTAGATAGAAAGAAAAAGAGAAAAAATAGGCAAAAATATGATAAAAAGGATATTAATCCATGAACAAGTTAGTTACTAATTAACCACCACCATAGTTTAAAAAAAAAAAAAAATTAACCACCACCATTAGCCATACATTTTGAAAGGTGACTAACTTAAGACATATAACTACCTTGAAAGTCTCCTGTCCAGATCTGTTTTGTCATTTGCAAGACATTAAGACTAATTTCAAAGCCAAAATCAACATAGAAGAAAATAAAAGGAAAAACAAAAGAAAAAGGTTTTAACTTTTAAGACTATACCACCTCTCTCTTTCTCTCTCTGCCTTAGCTTCGTTCTAAGGCAGAGAGATCTCCGCCTCTTTTCAATAATGGTATTTCAGGATTTTGATCGAATTTCTGAGAGGAGAAGATTAGAAAGAGAACAAAAGTTTAAGAGGAGAGTTATCATTGCTTTTATTTCGCTTCTCGCTTTGCTTGTTATAGTTGCTGCTGGAATTTTGTTCATTATCTGGGATAACTCCATAAACAGCGCCAAACGGCATCAGCAGCATCAGGAACAGGAGCAGCAGCGGCAGCACCAGCAGCACCAGCAGCCGAAGGGAGAAGAAGCAACTCAACCTAAAGAACCTTCCAAGAATAACGTTGCACAAGTCAGTAAAGTTCTTAAAAAAATATGTAATGCCACCACTTACAAAGAAACTTGCTTAAGTTCTATCAAGGATGCCGTGGAAAAGGATCCTTCTGCACCTCATCCTAAAGCGATTATCAAGTTAGGTATACAATCAACTAAGGATGAAGTCGGCAAGGTTTTAGACAAAGCTTCGTCCTTTAACTTCAACACCCCACAAGAGAAAGCAGCATTTGAAGATTGTAAAGTGTTAATGGCGGATGCCAAACAAGAATTGGAAGAATCTATTTCTCATGCTGATTCTGACGATGGGAATTTTAAGAAAAATGAAGCAGAATTGAATAATTGGTTAAGTGCTGTAATGTCTTATCAACAAACTTGTATTGATGGATTCCCTGAAGGGAAATTGAAGTCTGATATGGAAAATGTCTTTAATGCATCCAAGGAACTTACCAGTAATTCTCTTGCTTTGGTCTCATCGTTAACATCAATCCTTCAATCGCTTCTGATTTCACAATCTGGTCGTCGCCTTCTAACTAAGGAACCCAACTCATTTTCAATGGAAGAAGATGGACTTCCAAGTTGGATCAGCCATGAGGATCGACGGATGCTGAAGGCTGAAACCGAACGCGATGACAAGCCAAAACCAAATGTTGTCGTGGCCAAAGATAGCAGCGGAGACTTTAAAACTATTTCTGCTGCTTTGGCTGCCATGCCAAAAAATTATGAAGGACGGTATGTCGTTAATTAGTAAAAGAATTTAATCGTTCAAAATCTTTTGAAAATTATTTTCAGAAACCATACTAAGTTTCATCTCTTCATTTGTTGCATGCTTGTGTCAATGCAGGTACGTGATCTTTGTCAAAGCAGGAACTTATGATGAAACCGTGACAGTGACAAAGAAGATGGTGAATCTCACCATCTACGGTGATGGATCAATGAAGACCATCATCACTGGAAGCAAAAATTTCAAAGATGGAGTTCAGACTTTTAGAACTGCAACTTTTGGTACGTTGATTTTCTTGTCAATTATCAACTTTAGGCAGCTGAAGCATGGAAAATCTGAAATGGGTATATATTTTTGTATTGCACAGCGGCAATAGGGGAAGGATTTATGGCAAAATCAATTGGAATCAGAAACACAGCAGGTCCAGAAAAACATCAAGCAGTGGCCCTCAGAGTTCAAGCAGATCGTTCAATATTCGTCAACTGTCGTTTTGAGGGCTACCAAGATACCCTATATACACAAGCTCACCGCCAGTATTATAGAAGTTGCGTCGTCGTTGGAACTATTGATTTCATCTTCGGTGATGCATCAGCAATCCTCCAGAACTGCCTGATCCTTGTCAGGAAACCCATGGCAAACCAGCAGAACATCATTACAGCTCAGGGCAGGATTGATCCACATGAAACGACAGGACTTGTTCTTCAGAATTGTCGCATTAAGCCACATCCAGATCTGGTTCGTGTTAAAGCAAAAGTGAAGAGTTACCTTGGAAGACCCTGGAAAGAGTATTCAAGAACCATTGTAATGGAATCAACAATTGGAGATTTTATTCAACCTGATGGATGGCTGCCATGGAAAGGAGAAAAAGGATTAAAGACACTTTACTATGCAGAGTTCGACAACAAAGGACCTGGTTCAAAAACTGATGCTAGAGTAAAATGGCCTGGTTATCATGTGATTAATAAAGAAGAAGCCAAAAAGTTTACTATAAAGCCTTTTATCCAAGGAGATTGGATTAGTGACATGGGGGCTCCTGTTCATTTTGGCTTATTTTAGTTAAGAGATTCTTTTAAATCACTGCAAGAAATTAAAGATTTGTGGAGAAGATTCTTTTAAAGCATTTGTTAACTTCTAGCATTAAAACTTACAGCTTTATAATTAATGTGTTGTCGTTTTACTGATGCTTTTCAATACCTTAAACCATAATTTTAACAAATTTTCCTTTTGTTTTTTTGTTAGGATCATGTGAATTTAGACAAAATAGTGGGTCTCTCTTCTTCTTTTGAAAAGATGATGATGATCATCATCAATTCTCTGTGAATATTTAGATTTAGGTGTTAATTTCTCTTAGTCATCAACCTTAATTAGATGTGGGGGATTGTTTCCAATCAAAGAGGCATGCTTTAATTTTTGTATCATTATCATTATTAGCTTAAATTTTTTAATCTTTTCTTACTAATAGACTAAGTTTCAAATTCTATTTTTTTTTAGAGTTCTTATATATTTAGGATTTGTATAATTTATATATTCTCCCTCTTTCATATAGATTTATTAAAATATAGATAAATAACAACAGTTTAATCGTTTTTATATTAATTTATCTAGGTGCAATAACATAAAATAGCCATTTAATTACATTTTCTAGCAGATAAAAATTACTGCTAAATTAGTATTTTTAACTTTTGTTCTTATCATAAATCAATTATTAACATGCAATTTTGCTCATATAATAATTGTGTAACAATTAGTAGTTTTTAACTTTTGTTCTTGTCATATTTTTATTGCATTGAATTGAATACAATTTCTAAATTAGGACCGGAATCTCAAGTATTATGATTTATTATTATCTCATGCAACTCCATCTCGTCTAGCATAAGTAGATTTTTTCTAATATTTCGGACAGCTCCACCTTATCTCACGAATAATTCTTTTCTAGTGAAAGCCCACTAACTTTACTCCACCTCATCCTGAACAATTTTTTTTTCGTAAATCTATTAATTTTATACAATTTTTTTTAATTTGGAGGATTCTCATATCAATTGTAATGGTTCGAACTGCTCCAAATAATTTTTAAACTCATTTTACATTTGAACCAAAATAATTAATCTGAGTTATTTAATAATTTTTAACTAATTAATATATACCATTTTTATATTTTTATAAAAAATCGATGTGAGATGTTTCAAATTATATATATAAAAAAAATTGCCTCGATGTGAACAACCAAGAGAAATTAGTATCCATATTTTCTCTAATGTTTGCATAGACTATAAATTGTTTGTAGTAAGAAGAAGAGAAAGTAGAAAAATTGATCCAAATACTTAGAATTGGTTTTGGTTATAAGGAAAATATGAAGAATGAATTAATTATATGAAGCCAGAAGAACTCGCTTGTCTTTAGAAATGTCTTTTCTTTATGCACAGGACGCAAAATGATCATCATAATTTATTATTGGATTGCTATATAATATACCACTAGTCGAAGGAATATAATTTTATGAAGAGTCTGTTTGATATTGTTATTGAAACTATTTTTAGAAAATTCACTTTCTTAAATATATTACTTAAAAAAATATTTAAAATTATTTTTATATAATTAAGTAGTAAAAAATCAAAATAAAAAGAAAATAGCTACCATTGTTATATTTTAGAGTTTAGACTACAATAATTATAAAATTATCATTTTAATATTAATAAAATAACAGTTTGGCCGCTACTTAAAACTGTTATAAAAAATTTATTTTTTATTATATATAATAACATACTTTAATAAAAAATTTATTTTATATTTAATAAAATTATAATTTTAACCGTCGTAAAAAAATAATTAAAATATTATCTTATACTTAACAGTGACAGATATAATAATTCTGAAACTATTACTATTAATTTATGATTATAATCAGAGAATATAAGATAATAATTTACTATTATTGTCTTAATTTTTTAATATTTAAATAAACAAACATTTTGTTGCCCTTAATATCAATGCAAAGTAATTAAGGTTTAAAGTTTATTAAACATTTTAGAATAGTGGGTGCCTAATTTCTATCAAACGATTAATTTTCATTTAAAATTAAGAATTTTATAAAAATTTAATTTAATTTATTGTTTTTCTATTACTGGGTAAAGAAATTAGTGAGTAAGTAGCTTGATAATTGTAGGTGATGCCGGCCATTAGCAACCAATATTAAATTTTTTCCAGAAAAAGGGAAGGTAAGGGAGAGGAAGTTTCACCAATTTCGGACATATGGAAACTCTAACTAATTAGAGACCAAGTCCTTTGGCTGCCGTCGCACATGGTATATATAATGTGGATGGATTAATCTAATTTATTTCATATTCTAAACTTGATTTATTTAAAAAAATTATATATATAAACTATCGGTGTTAAAAAAATATTCGAACATTCTTCTCTTTTAAGTGAGATCGAATATTTGATTTTCGTAAATACTTTATGAGTCCACTTTACTCTTTAGAGTTGACTCAATACGAATAGAATTTAATTTTATACAAGTGAATTTTAAGATGGTTGTAGTTATGTGTGTATAAATTTAAAATATACATTTGGAAAAAATCCAAAATGTCACCATGTCGGTTGAGCGGATCGTTGCCTTGTTCAAAGAACTTTCGACAAACACATGCTTACAAAATTTACTTGAGCTTCGCCTACAGTCCTGTACTATAAAATCCAAGCTCTAATGAATGATTTTGTATCTTGGTTTATGGAAATTTTATATATGTTTGTAAACAAAATTGAAGGAGAAGAAAGAAATTTTCAAAGCAAATGGATACTGCTGGTTCTATCTCCTTCAAGAGCTATAGTAAAGTAGATGAACATGCAGAGGAATCATTTCGCCGGAGAACCCGTAAACGGTTCATTATCATCGCCGTCTCCACCTTCATGTTGCTCATAATCATCGTCGGTGCGTTGGTAGGCACTTTAGCGCCAATGAACAACAAAAAATCCAGAGATAAAGATCTGTCTTCTCAAACAGAGTCCATTAGAGCTGTGTGCAATGTTACAAGGTATCCTGATTCCTGCTATTCGAGCATGTCTTCTGCTCTCAGACCCTCTTCCAATGTTAGCGATCCTCGTAATCCTGACCTAGAAATCCACAAGTTGTTTTTGTTGTCTCTGAAGATCGCACTCAATGAGATCATGAGCCTATCTTCTTTGCCTTCAAGGATCATTTCCTCTCAAAGGTATAGCAATGAGACTAATGATCCACTAGTGCTGTCTGCATTGCATGCATGCGAGACACTCTTCGAGGACGCCATTTATCACATAAAAGAATGCATATCATCCATTGCAGTGCATCAGGAAGACAAGATCATGTTGGACGATATCAGGACTTGGCTAAGCACAGCCGTAACGGATCAGGAAACGTGCATAGATGGGTTAAAGGATACAGGGAAGCAACTGATCTTAACAGATGAAGTGAGATATGCTATGATCAACTCCACAATGTTCGCCAGTAACAGCTTGGCGATTGCTTCCAAATTATTGACCGTTCTTGATGATCTCCACATACCAATTCATCGAAAGCTTTTAAGGGTTCTCGATGAGCATAGCCATGTTGATGATGGATTTCCGACGTGGATTCACGTCGGCGACAGGAGACTGCTCCTGGAGGAGAAACCCAAGCCCAATGTAACAGTAGCATGGGATGGAAGTGGAGATTTTAAGAGTATAAGCGAGGCAATGGAATCCATTCCTAAGAAGAGCAAGTCAAGATTTGTTATTTACGTAAAAGAAGGTTTATACTTGGGGAATGTGACAATAAGCAAGGATTATTGGAACGTCATGATTTATGGTGATGGAATGAATAAAACCATTGTCTCCGCCAGCCAAAACGCCGTGGACGGCGTGTCCACTTTCTTCTCCGGCACTTGCAGTAAGTCTTTTGTCTATATCTTTGAAAATATGATCTTGATATATACAAATTAAAGCTGGAGCTGATCTTTTTGCATATAGTTGCTGCTGGAAGAGGGTTCATTGCGAAGGACATAGGCTTCCAGAACACAGCAGGTCCCCAAAAGGAGCAAGCAGTAGCGCTACGATCGTCGTCAGATCAATCCATCTTCTATCGTTGCTCCTTCGACGCATTTCAGGACACACTCTACACACATTCAAATCGCCAATTCTACCGAGATTGCCAAATCAGAGGGACGATAGACTTCATCTTTGGAAATGCAGCAGTGGTTTTCCAAAACTGTAGCATACAACCAAGGCAACCAATGCCACGCCAATTCAATACCATCACTGCTCAAAGCAAATCTGACCCAAATCAGAACACAGGCATGTCAATCCAACGGTGTCGAATGGATCCTTTTGACAACCTCACAGCTCCCACATATCTTGGAAGGCCCTGGAGAGACTATGCAACTACAGTAATAATGCAATCTTACATCGGAGGATTCTTGGATCCAGCGGGATGGGCAGAGTGGGAGGCGAATGTGAGTAGTGTATTCTATGCAGAGTTTGAAAATTTTGGAGCTGGATCATTGACAAATAGAAGAGTGCGATGGCCTGGTGTCAGGCTTAATATTACTTCTGAAGTGGCCCAGGAATTCACTGTGGAGGCTTTCATTCATGGAAGCCGGTGGCTGCCACAAGCCCATGTAATATATGATGGAACACTGTAATATTTTTGCACAATTGAAATTCATCTTTCATATAAAAATGATGTAGATAATTTAGAAGCTGTGGAATAACCAATTCTATCTTCTTACGTTATAAAAACTAATGAATACAGATATTAAGATTTAAACTAATGAATACAGATATTAAGATTTACATTCTTATACAACTACTTTTGAATTCTAAACAGTTTATTATATTTGTGTTCTTTTTTAGTTTACTGACTTGAGCACCGAAATAGTTGTTATAGACATCAAACACTTTATTTTCTCTTTCTTTTAAATTAACTAATATTAGTACAATTTTATTTCAATCATATCAAATAATAATTTCACAAAAAATAAGAAATACATTGAATTTATATTTGGAGGCTGTCATGTTTAATTCTACTAATAATATAAATACAACGATTTATTTACTTAATATGAGTGTTATAAAACTTATCTATCTCTCAAAAAAATGAATATCTCCTTTGAGACCTACTTCAATAAGTAAATTCAAATAGATATTGTTCATGGTTAAAAGGTTAAGAATCAATTTCAAAAAAAAAAAAGTTATGAATCGATTGGATCTCGTCTTACTAAGTTAGATCCAATCTTACTAAGTTGGAATTCATTGGCTAAAAGTTAAATCAATCCTTAATTTTTTATGAAGTTCAAATAAGTTTATTTTAATCTTTTTAATCAAATAAAACCTTAAACTTTATTAATTAATTCAAATAAGTCCAAATATAATAAAATATATATTATTATTTTTACAATTTTAAATATAAAAAATTATTAACTACTCTTAACTAAAGTAAAAATTCAAAATGTAAAAACACAAGAATACAAATACTAAATGATGAAAAATAATATGTTAAAAATAGGATTTTTTTATTAAAAATAATATTTTATTATGTTGTAATTTATTTTCACTTAAATGTAAAATTTAGGATTTAATAAAAAGTTTAAATTCAACTTTCAAAAAAAAAAAAATTCAATAGCTGATTTAGACATTTGCCCATAAAGAATTTTGTGGTTTCGAATGATTAGAACAAATAGCTCTCCATATTCATAGATTTGCACTGCCTTTATAGAATTAGATACAAAACCATCTATTTTTAAAATAGGAATTAAATACATTATTAGTTGGTTTGGAATGAAAAAAATTTATAAAAATTTAATTCAATTAATTTTTTTTATTTTTAATGAAAAAATCAATTATTTTTAATTAAAAAATTAAATAATTTTATAAAAATTTATTTAAATGATTTCCTGCATAATATTGTGAGCAAGCTTCTGCCTGAACTATAAGGATGATTATAATTTTTAATAATAATAATAATAAGGGAAAATTACTTTGTAGTCCCTGAGGTTTAACGTAATTAACACTTCTGTCCCTCTATTTTGGCGACCCAACACTTAAGTCCCTCACTTTCTTTTTTGTCCAACTTCGTAGTCCTTCCGTCCAAAATAGCCGTTTGGGACACGCGAATTGACAAAATTAACCCTCTTCTTCTTCTTCTTCTTCCTACTCTTTCTGCAGCTTCTTCTTCTTCTTCTTCTTCTTCTTCTTCTTCTTCTTCTTCTTCTTCTTCTTCCCCTTTCTGCAGCTTCTTCTTCTTCTTCTTCTTCTTTCTTCTTCTTCTTCTTCTTCTTCTTCCTACTCTTTCTACAGCAGCCTTTCTGCAACTTCTTCTTCTTCTTCTTCTTCTTTCTTCTTCTTCTTCTTCTTCTTCTTCTTCCTACTCTTTCTACAGCAGCTTCTTCTTCTTCTTCTTCTTCTTCTTCTTCTTCTTCTTGAATTTCACATTGAAAGAAGGGTATTTTTGGAAAAAATTATCACATCTCACCTTTGACTCTTTGACCAAACGGTTTAAATGGACGGAAGGACTACGAATTTGGACGGAATAGAAAGTGAGGGACTTAAGTGTTGGGTCGCCAAAATAGAGGGACAGAAATGTTAATTACGTTAAACCTCAGGGACTAAAAAGTAAATTTCCCTTATAATAATAAAGGCAGGGAGGAACAGGGAAAGTGCTCTGTAGATGGTAGCCGTTTGAGAAGGTGTCACTCAAATCCTTAATCATGCTTCCCAAAGGTGCTTATGCTTTCGAGCTTTGAGAGAGGGGCCTCACCTCCTTCGCTTCAACCAGTTTAAATGAAAAAAATAAAGAACAATAATTTACAGTATAATTTTAAATTCAACAAAATTCATAATTTAATTTTTATTTTCTAACCTCTAAATTTTTATTTTAAGATGATGTAATAAATCAATAGAATACTTTAAATCACGATTAGTGGTAAAATGATAGAAGTAAAAGTTAAGTATTAACTACTTTTAAGTATTTGTCCCTGTTACCAGATTGGACATAGCGCATATGATTTTTTTCACTTATTACTCAAAGTTATTAGAAAATGTACCAAATGGATATAAGTCAACATTTCTGAATGGTATACTTGAAGAAATATATGTTGAATAGTCATCAGAAGTCGGAAGAAAAAGATAAGTGTGTCGATTGAAAAAGTCTTTGTACAGTTTGAAGCAAACACTGAGGTCATGGTATACTCATATTGAATCTTACTTTCTTAATCAAGAAGTTCAGAAGTGTTCATATGAGTATTTTTTATATATTAAAACCAACAAGGAAGGCGATATTGTCATTATCTTTTTAAATGTGGATGATTTAATCTTTATTGGTAATAACTAAAGCTTTCATTAGAATTTAGAGAGGCTATAAACAGTTCAAATAATTGTAGATGCATTAGATGTGGGAAGCCACATAGAGGCCTTTATAGGTTTGGGACTACAGCTTATTACAAATGTGGACAGGAAGGATACATGGCACATGAATTTTCTAATACGAGTAGGATAGCACAATCTCAGCAAACAGTTTCTGGTAGTGTGGCCCAACTAGTAGCTTTAGCCACATCTCAAGGTAGAGAACGAGGTAAAGGAAAATGGACAACCTCTTTTTTAGTAGATTCCTAAGGAGAAGGTCCTTCAGGACGCTCAGTATTGGATGTTCTAATGTGTATGCTCTTATGGATTCAAGTGCCTTTCATTCCTTTATTTCTCCAAGGGTCATAGATAGATTGGCTATGATAACTTTTATGCACGAGTGTCCTCTTTGGATCAATGGGCCCAAGTGTGATATATTTTTTAAAAGAAACAGTCTGTCAGTTCAGTCTAGTTATAGTTCAAGATAGGTGTCTTCCAATCGACCTTATGGTTCTAGAGGCAAATGTGATGTATTCTCTACTCATAGTGCTAACTTAGACTATAGAGGCAAGGTAGTTAGGTTTAGAGGATAGGATGGATCAAATGTTATCTTTTGAGGGGGACAAATCAAGTATGCCTAAGGGGTTGATATCCTTTTTATAAGCTTATACGTTGCTTAGGAGGGGTTGCCAGGGGTTTCTTACTCATGTTAGAGTTGGAAGGTCAAGTTCGGGAACTAGTTTCAATGCCCATGATTAAAGCGTTTTTAGATGCTTTCCCAGAGGATTTGCTAATACTAACCACCTGATAGGGAAAAATAGTTTGAAATTGAAGTATTTTTAAGTACCAGATTTATCTTTATTCCTCCTTATAAGATGACACTAAAAAAGTTTAAAATTTTGAAGGAGAAATTATAAGAGCTAGTACATGAGGGTTTCATCTGACTCAGTACCTCACCTTAAGGTGATTCAATCTTGTTTGTGAAAAATAAGGATGGATCTTTGAGATTTTGTATTGTAAAGTCACTACCAAGAATAAGTATTATTTACCTAAGGTTGAATATCTATTTGACCAGCTAGTAGGAGTCCGTTATTTCTCCAAGATTGATCTGAGATTCAGTTATCATCAGTTGAGAATCAGAGAAGAGAATGTGCTGAAAACAGCTTTTTCAATACTAGATATGTATATTATGAGCTACTAGTAATGTTGCTTGGATTGACTAATGCCCCCACAGTATTCATGAACTTCATGAATAGAGTTTTCATATCGTTTTTGGATCACTTTGTTACTATCTTTATTGACAATATCTTAGTGTAATCTAAGAGTGTAGAGGAGTATAGCCATCATCTAAGAAGAGTGTTGCAGACTTTGAAAGAGCACATATTATATGCCAAGTTTTTCAAGAATGAATTTTGGTTAAGAAGTATCTCTTTCGTAAGTCATGTAGTATCAAGAAATGAGATTGAGGTAGACCCTAAGAAAAAAGTAGTAGTAAACTAGCTAAAACCCACTATAGTGATAAAGACTAAAAACTTTTTGGGTTTGGCATGCTATTATAAGAGATTTGTTTAGGATTTCTTTAAAATAACTGCTCCTATGATCAGGTTGACCCAAAAGAATGAGAAGTTTGTCTGGACTAAGTAATGTGAAGAGAGTTTTAAATAGTTGAAAAGAAAATTAATATCTGCATCAATGTTAGCTCTGCCTATAAGTAAAGAGAAGCTTATGATGATGTGGCATAGTAGTTGGCTAGGGTTCTCCAAACTTCATACGACGTCTTTGCACCAAACAACAAGGATGTTACAATAGCACTGCGATTTAGCTTATCTTGTCAAAACCAATATGGGACGGAGAGAAAAGCACCTGTGAGTGGTTGTTCCATGAATTTTGGAAAATCTTTTTCAATTAACAGTGAATACCATTAAGTATGCTAAAACATATATCTTGAAGTCAACCACATACATGAAAAATCGATAAAATTAGATTATACTTTTTTATATTTTTCTCCATCTAAAAAATAAAACTTTTTCTTTTTATACAATGAAATATAATAAAATTTTAGTTTTTTTTTTAACATACTGAGTATGGCTTGTAGAATTTACAATTTCATTGATTTCACATAATATAATCAGAGTTATGAAACAATACTATATTTTAGTATAGTAAACAATAATAATTTAAAATTTTTTTGTCTTAATAATAATAAAACAACAGGTCAATATCAATTTAAAATGGTTATAAAAAAATTAATTTTTTATTATATATAATAATATATTTAATTAATAAATTATTTTATATTTAATAAAATTATAATTTTAATAGTGATTTTTATTTATTATAAGAAAATAAATAAATTATTATTATATATTATAATAATAACAATATATACCATAGTTTTAACAGTTATTATTAATTTATAAATAAAATTTAAGTATAAGTTAAATTGTTTTAGATTTATTTATATAATAGAGTTCACATAAAAATAAATTTAATAATTATTAAATTAAATTTTTTTATAGAAATTTATATTAAATTAATTATTAATTATATATATATATATATATATAAACTTAAATATAAATATTCCATTTCAAAAAAAAAAGTTAGAACATAATAATTAAACTGAATTATTTAAAGCATTTGGGTTGGATTCAGTTTACCATATACATCAAATATTGAATGTGTTTGGGTCCATCCGAGTGATATGTAGGCCAACCTAATATAATGCATTAATGTTAAACCCTAGCTTTTAATAGAAATCGCTGCAAGTTCACTGAATCTGCAAACATCGAAATAAAATATGATATTTTGTTTATTAATTTTTTAACATTTTATATTTCTTATTTTAAATGAATGATTTCACAAACTTGACAGTTTAATCAATGGCGGAATCAGGAGCTTCTTTTTAATAGGGCTGCGTCGCTGCGGCACCTTCATCCCTTCAAAACATTTTTCGGTCATCGGTACGGCACGTGCTCCCTCGCCGTACCTTCCCTCCGCCCTTCCCTCCGCCCCTGCAGCTTATGGTGTATGAGTCCTACATGGTGACATGGCCATGCATTTTAAGTTTGTCTGAAAAATTATATATATATATATATAAAATGTGAAACAAAATAAAATTTTATAGACTAAATTATATAATATTTTATTTTATTTAATATTATTAATATGAAGTATAATTTTTTATATGAAAAATATAAATATTTAATGAAATAATTTAATATATAAACCTTATCTATAATATTTTATGTAATATCAATAATAAGATATTTTTATTTTCAATATAAAATTTTAAATTGAGAAATTATATATTTATTAATAAAAAATTTTAGAGGCTCTATTATATGTTATCATTTACTTTTTTAAATTTAATTAGGTATTATTAATTATAATTATAATAAATTAAAAAAATTGTTTTATCATTTAAAATTTAAAGTTTTAGATTATAAATATGAATTATATCTAATTTTTTAATCTAATAATTTTTTTTAGATGTGAATTTGAAATTATTTATAAAATAGCGTTAAATCTATTTCAAATTTAAATAACCAAACACAGCATAAAATTATCTATTTTGTATACATCAAACTAATATAAGGTGATTTCTGTTTGGGTAAAAAGAAAATCTAAGCTCAATGAGAGAAAATCTAATTTCAATGGGAGAAAGGTAACCTAAAAATACTCTAATACCAAATAATTGATATTTTCTTATGTGACAAATTAATATTATTATTTAATTATTATTATTATTATTATTATTATTATTATTATTATTATGAAATTCGATGAATATGGACAATAGGAATCATGAATGGCCAACAACCACACATTACCAAGCAATAATGAAGAATTCGTCCATGGAAAGTGTAATTTAGTCCGTTATCCCTACAAATGAAACGTCCTCTCAACTCCATCAATTCACTTATCACAAGCATTAAATAAAAAATTTTATGCGTTAGTCTTGTTTAATAATATTAGCGATTCCGGTAGCGATTAGAGTTCATCATATTCGATTTAAATTATAAAATTAATTAAATTAAATTAATTTAAATTTTTAATTTATTTTTTTATTTAATTTGATTTAATTTTTAATTTTAAAAATTTTAATTACTCTAATTCGATTTAATTTTAATAAAAAAATTAAACTAAACCAATTAATTGTATATTATTAAAATTTTAATTCAGTTTGATTTTAATAAAAAAGTAATAAAATTAAATTGAATCGATTAATAATAATAATATAGAAAAATTAAATTATATTAAATTAAAATATTTTAATTAAATTTTAAAATATTAAAAATGAAGTATAAAAAATAAAAATATTTATTAAAAATTTAACTGATAAAATTAAATCGAATCAAACTAAATTAGATCAATTTAAATTTTAATTAAAATTGATTTTTTTAATTTTTATAAATATTAAAATTTTAATTTTTAATTTATTTAATTCAGTTAAATCAAATTTAGTAAATGGTAATCTTTAATCATCGTTAACTGTTAAAAGACAGTATATAATTATTTATTTAATTCGATTAGCATTACAAGCAAATTTATTCTCCATGATTCGAATCTTATCCATACATATCCCTTTCTTACTCTCTTTCTCTCACTCTCTTTTTGTAATTATGATAAATTATAACAAATATTAATGAAAAAAATTTGCATTGATAATAATTTTACTATTATATTAATTAATATATAATAAAAACAAAAATAATGATATATAAAAAAATATAATGATAATAAAAATTATAGAAATCAGTAAAACTTTATTTGAATAGTAAGATTTATTATTATTATTATTAATTATTTTTTAATAACAATTGTAATTTTATTCTAAAATATTTATAACTATAATTTGTAGAATTAACATATAAGAATTATATATTATTATTATAAATTTATAATAGCAAACTTTATATTTTTAGCAACAAAAATTTTTATTATTAATTTTAGTATTTCTTGTAGTGATTCTTGAAATTTATCAAAATTTATAACTTAAGTTCATACTTTTTAGATAATGAATAATTTAGAATGCATTCATTTTTGTTATATTTTTTATTTAATAAAAAAAATAAAAAATTTATTTAGTTGTTAGTGTTTTTTTTTTTTACTTGCTAGAAAGTATTTTTAAAATTAAAAAATAAAAAACCGAAAACCATTTTCTTATTATTAATTCTATCAAATTATTATATTTTTTATAATTTTTATTATAATATTATTATTAATAATTTCAAAATTTTATTTTCATCAATCAGATTTATTTTTTTAATATATTTATTCAATTAATTTATAAAATATATTTTTATTTTATAATTATAATAAAATTTACTAATTAATTTTTATATTATGAAAAAATTTATTAATTTTAAAAGATATATTAAAAAGTATTTCAGGTTTTAACAAATTTATTATTCAGTTATTTTATTAATTTTAATTTTAAATTTTTATTAAAAAATTAATTAATTAATATCTTAATTTTATAAAAATAACTCATTAGTTGACCTCTTAATTTTTAGAAATATATTAAAATTTTATTAAAAATATTAAAAAAATATACTAACTAGTCCTTTTATTAATTTAGTTATTAAATATTTTACTATTTAGTTTCTAAGAGAAAATTTATTAGTTGATCTTTCAATTTACAAAAATATTTATTAATTAATTCTTTAGTATTACATTTAATAGTTAAAATTATTAGAGGAATTAATTAGAATAATTTTTTAAAATATGAGTGATATTTTAATATATTTTTAAAAATTAAATAATTAATCAATGAATTTTTAAATAGTTGCTAAATAATAAATTTTTATTTTAATAATGTTTAACAATTGAAATTAATGGACTGATTAATTAATACACTTTTAAAATTTTAAAAATATTTTAATATATTTTTATAAATAACAAAAATTAAAAAATTATTTTTAATTTTAAAAAAATAAAAAATGAAATTGTATAGCATCTTTAGTTTTTGAATTTTTATATTAAATTTATTATTAATTAAATTAATTAATTCAAATTAAAGTGATTAAATTGTTATAAATATTAAAATTATAAGCCTAAATTATTATGAATTATTGAAATTAAAGAAATTGAATTATTATAAAAAATAAAATTTAAAAGATTAAAATTTTATAATCTAAAACTAAATTTTATAAAATAATTATTTTATTAATAAAATAAGATCTAATTATTTTTTATTAAAATAATAAAAATTAAATTATGAATTTTATTAAATTTTAGATACAATAGTATAAATTACCTTTATTATTTTAACTTTCAGCCTTTTGTAGGCTCAGAGTGGCTACGGCCCACTTATAATTGCTGCTTTTTTATTTTGTTTAAATTAAAAAATTATTTCAGTTAATTAATTATTTTAAGCATTTAGTTAATTATATCATTTTTTATAAACTTATTTTATTATAGTAATTTAATTAAACGGCCTCAATTTTTAATCAAATTATTTATTGGTGGATAATACTATCTGGAGAGAAGTTATTGGCGGATGGAAGTTATTAGTGTAGTTGGTTAGCAACTCAAATACATCATGGGTGGTTTTTTGAACAGTTGAGCCGATCGAAATTTAATCGAATTAAAATAATTAAAAATTTTAAAAATAAAAATTAAATAAAAAATAAAATTAAATTAAAATTTAAAATTAATTTAATTTGATCAATTTTTTTTATTTAAATTAAAAACTGCTCAACTCTATACACCAAAAAAATCACATAAAATAAAATATTTATGTTTATAAAAAAATTAAATACATCTAATTTATATAAAATTAAAATATATGAATATGAATATATCCATACTCATATTCATATATTATAAATTCACAGTACTATAGAATATATTTAAAAATTTTTAATTTAAATTTTATTTTTACCATTCATATATTTAATTTAATGATAAATATATTTAAATAAATTTAAAATACCTCATATTCTACTGTTTTTTAATTTTCGGTATTCAAATAAAAAAAAGTTTACCATTTAATTTTTCAAGCATTAATTATATTTATCTTTTTCAAATATTATGTTTACTTTTTTCAAGTAATCAGTTCAATTTTCAAGCACTAGTTACAACCACAATAGTTGTAAGTGAGATTGCATTCAGTGGATCTAATTGCCATAATTGTTTGATTTTGAAATAAGGAGAGCATTTATTAGGTGATATTTTCAATACCCGACATGTTCAACTATTTTAGCGATTAACTTGCTTCGATTGTTTTTAAGGCAAACAATATTTTGTCACGCTCAGCGAGACTTATATTTTACTATATTAAAAAATTTTATGCACCACAGTTATTTGGGGTAAATTTCATTTACAGCCACTAAAATTAAGTTATTATTTTATAGTAATAACGGAAATTAAAATTAAGTTATTATTTCATAGTAATAACGAAAAAAAATTATTAAATAGTTATTTAAAATATTCATTCGAATGTATTTTTAATTAATTTTTTGATGAAGTCTACATGTAATATGTCTTACGTAGTTAAAAAATTTTGAAATTAAATTATTTTATCACATCATAAACTTTGAATTAGATGCGAGCATTTAATCAATTCAGTTTAAAATCGAATCAAACTGAAATAAAGTAAAAATTAATTTTATTAAAATTACAAAACCAAACTAAATTGAATCAAATCAAGTTAAAGTAATAATTGAATTGAATCAAGCTGAAATTTGATTCAAAATCTCCTTAATTCAAAGAATACTTTCCAACATCAAAAATAAAATCTCATCCAAAAATTAGCAACAGAACAAATCTGAAATACAAACTCTAAATTTTGATTTTTCATATACTAAAAATTAATCATTCTTGATTCAAAAAACTTCTATTATTGAAAAAATTTGCATCTAAAATTTACCAACAAACAGATGTAGAAATACAAACAAATCTAAATGTATAAAATGCAAATTCTTCACAAAATAAGAATATGTAGATTTAAGGAAAAACAAGCAAAACAAATTGCGACGGTGATGACGGAGGAGGGAGACCACGAGCAGCATGAGAGATGGCTTACGTTTAGCTTCATAGCTTGTGATGACCGCCCCAATGTGAGGCCAAGTCCGCAATGGCAGCATCAGTCCAAGATTTACGAAGCCTCTCAGGTGGGCCTGCCCAACACATTCAGCCCTGACTCAGTCTTGCCAAGCGGATCGGGCCTCCCTTAAGCCTCAGTCCCTTCACCCCAAGCTCGGCCATGAGACTTAACAGGAGAAGGGACAGCGGACTGACTGTCAGTTGTCGAAGCCGTCAAAAATAACCTTTTCAGTTATCAACAATATTATTATTGCAGATAGTGGTGAAAGGATCCACAGGGAATTAAAAACTTACCTATCTTCCTTATCAAGACTAAGAAAATAAACTGAAAGCGAATAAATTGAAAGTGAAATAAACTGACAATAAAAGTAAAAAGGGGGGGTCTTGAGATTGATTCAGTTAAACTAATAAAGAAAGCAATAAAGTAAGCGAATAATAAAAGTAAAGAGAAATCAATAATAAGAAAGCTCTAGTTGAAGAATTGGATCCACTTCAGTTGTTGGGATTGATCATTGATACTTAGGTTCCTTTGTTTGATTCAATAAATTAGTTATAAAGATGGAAGACGCTTCTCACCACCATATCTCTCCTTAAGCATAAATTAATTAGGGAACGTCCTCTAACCAATCACTAATCAACAAGTTGTTAAGGAACGTTCTAGGGTCTTAGGCATCAAAACAACTGTCAATTGCATTAAGAAATCGAGAGACCTAATTTTAGCTACCCAAACGCATGGTGATATTGCTAGATCATGCAACTTCCTTAGTTTTTACACCAAGTGTTCTTGTGTTTAAACAATCCAAGCAATTACAGACTCAAAATTATTCAAACTAACAATATATTACCTTGTAATCAAGAATCAAGTGGCCACATTGATAAAAATAACAAAGCAATAATGGAATCAAGCATGAAATTGCACAAATATTGAATAAACCAAAGATAACAATGTATGTTCAGATCTCACAATCCATAAAACAACCAAAGTTTCACCTAATCTTCAACTAGAATTAAATGTTTCAGCCACTCATGGCTGAACCAAAACCAAAAAGAAAAGAAAAGGAGAAGAAGAGATGAAGAGCCGAAGCTTGGAGAATAGAGGGGAGAGCCGGCCGAATGGAGAAGATGGGGAGAAGAGTTGCGGCAGCCTTGAAGATATGTATTTATAGAGTTAAGGTGCTGACCTAGGTCTTACTTGCTGCCCAAGTTGTTAAGTTGCTACCCAAGAGGCTGCCCTAAAGTGACTTGCCGCCCAAGTGCTTGTGAAGGGACAAAGGCGCGCGGCTAGATTTTCATGTGCAAGGAGTGTTGCCCTAACTTGCCTTATTAGGTGGAGCCTTCTTTTAAATTTCGAAATTTGAATTTTGAATGCTTGAGAGGCAAGTGCATCTTCTTGAGATTTGACTTCCTCAATAAGGAAAAGGCTTCTTGAAGATTTGAATTTCAAACTGCTCTGCACTTTCCTTGTCTGCCACTTTCCTTATTTAGCACTTTTCTTAATGAGCTGAATCTTGATTTTGAATTCTCTTGGAGATTTGAAATTTGAATTTCAAATTACTTTCCTTATTTGTCACCTCTTCAGTTGCAACTTGGCATGCTTGCTCTCCTTTGTTCTATTTTAGGCAGTTTTAAGGGCATTTTCTCCAAATTACCTCTTTACACCATTTTCTGCAGAACAAGATCAAAATCACAAAATTAGGCAGAAAAAGTGTAAATTAACATTAATAACAACATGATAAAATAGTCTAAATTTGGACTGATCAAATACCCCCACACCTAGCCTTTTGCTTGTCCTCAAGCAAATAAACTTAGTCAAACAAGCTCTCTTTGCTACTTGATCATTTATTTCCACTTAAGCTCTTTCTCTAGATCCTTACTTTGAATTATTGTAGTGAAGAATGTATGCATCAAGGTTACTCACCTTCTTTCCTTGTTTCCCTTCACCTACCATGGCTAGTATTTGTTTTCCTCAAGAGAGAGATTACACATGCACATATTATTTGTTCAATTAAGACTCTTTCTAGCTTTCAGAGTGATTTGCCCTTACCTTGAAGTACTTAATTCAGCCTTTTGCACTTAAATCTTGCGTAAAAAGTCACCAACCTTTTAATGTGAAGGTATATATTTTCAGTTGGCCACTTGTCCAAGTGGCTACTAGCTCTGTTCATAGTCTTTTGACTATTGGAACAATTTTCAATTTGTGCTCATGAAGTCTTTGCCTTTGTCGAATTTCCTATCTCAATGGATTTGGGCAAACCATCACCAATTGCTAAAACAAGTCATGTTAAGTTCATTCACACATCTTTCAATTCATTCTCTCTAATGAGCAATATATATTTTTTACCATGGAAAGCTCACAAATTCAATTCAAAAGGAGATTCCCAAAAATGAATACAACTCACTGTAATTGATTCAACTTAAGTTTAAAGAGTCATCACATCAATGGGGTTATGGAAAGAAAGCTCATCCAACATAGCCTATGAGTTTGAGTAAAGCAAACCAAAACACAAAAAAAAAAAAAAAAAGAAAAGAAAACTGTGGCTAAATGTGTGTGCAATGAAAGCAAAAATAACGAAAATGAAAAAAAAATTCAAACCGTGGCTATTCAAACTAAAACTAAAAGCAAAAAAATGACTAAAAATAAATTCAAAGATTCAGAGATATGCAGCCCACACCTAATTCATGCATTGTCCTCAATGTATGGGAAAAGTTAAAGTTCAAAGGAAACTGAGTACTCCCCTGGTGTGGTGTTGCATGGTGCGATCAACTAGACAGGCTGAGAGGGATGGTGTAATGGAATTTCTTCCATTACTTGCACTGCGAATCCTTCGTAGAAAGGTTTCAGGCGATGGCCATTCACCTTGAAGATCTTTCCTGTCTCTATACTGCGAATGTCTACAACCCCATGGGAGTAAGTGTGCTCCACTATGAATGGTCCAATCCACCTTGACTGTAGCTTTCCTAGTTAAAGTTCAAGAAGTCTATCCTTCCCCAAACACGTGAAGATAACTTAGCAACTCTTCAAGATAACTCAGCACCCTATCCCGCCTATCAAGGAAACCAAATCTCAAGAAGATTCAATTGCCTTCAAAGAATCCAACTCCAAATAGGAAAAGAACTCCATCAAATCAAGGAAACTTAGGGCTGTATATTCAGATATAAATAGAGGGCCAAACCAGCAACAAACAGGAGGAACTTCATCTTGGAAATCCCCACGCCAGCAGCCGCGCATACCCTCAGCCGGTCGATCGGCCCTTCTTGCTTTCTTTCTTTTATTTTTATGTTAGTTTCAGCCATGAGTGGCTGAAACCTCTTTTTCTAGTTGAAGACTAGGTGAAACTTGAGTTATTGATGGATTGTGATATCTGAACTTATTATGTTCTTCTTTTATTTATCAATATTTATGCAATTTCATGCTTAATTCTATTGTTACTTTGTTGTTTAGATCAATTTAAGTCTGTAATTGCTTGAATTATTCACACACAAGTAACTTTTGGTATAAAAATCAAGGAGATTGCATAATCTAGCAATATCACCATATGTTTGGGTGGTTAGAATTAGGTCTCTCTATTTCTTAATGCAATTGACAGTTGAATGAATCTCAAGCCCCAAGGATGTTCCTTAGCAACTTGTTGATTCGTGATTAATTAGAGAACGTTTCCTAGTTAATCTATGCTTAAGGAGGGATATAGTGGTGAGAAGCGTCTTCGACCCCTATAACTAATTTATTGAGTCAAATAAAAGAATATAAGTATCAATGATCAATCCCAACAATTGAAATGGATCAAATTCTTCAACTAGACTTTTTTCATTATTGAATTCTCTTTACTTTATTATTTGCTTACTTTACTGCCTTTAATTCTAATTTAATTCAATCAAACCTTAAAACCCCCCCCCCCTTTGTTATTTTTATTTCTTTTGTTTACTTGGTCTTTGATAAGAAAAATAGGTGAGTATCAATTCCCTATGGATTCGATCCTTTTATCACTATCTACAGTTATAAAATTGTGGATAACCAAAAAGGTTATTTTTGACTGGTTTCGACAACCGCATAGTCAATCCGTAATATTATTTTGAAACCTAACAAAATCCAAAAAAAATTAAACCATGAGAAATCAAATGACGAATAAGCTTTTGGCTAGCCATCAAGTGCCTTCTTTCTTCATTAAAATTTTTGCTTTTAGCTCTAGTCGTAATAGCTTAACCGTCACAATATATTGATATTAGTGGTATAGGTTTAATTTATAAAATTTTTCAACCATTCAGCTTCTTTACTAGTTGCATCTAATGTCACTAAATCCCCATGAAACTGCACAACCACCTAATGTAAAGACATAGCCACTAGTTGACTTAATTTCTTTTGAATCAGAAATTCAATTAGTAACCTTCTATTATAGTAGAAAAACCATTATTCCCTTAAAATATTTAAACACTCTTTATAATGCATGTCAATGTATAACATCTAGATTATGAGTGTATCTATATCATAAGCATTAGATACAAGTAACACATTCGCACAATCAAATCTTTTTAATAACTTTTCAACAATGAGATTGACAAAATAATATATTACTACCATTCTTTAATAATTTAATGCCTAAAATAACATCAACTTGTCTTAAACCTTCAAAGCCTTATGGCTTATCTATATAAATTCTTCTTCTAATTTACCATTCAAAAGTATTGTTTTAATATTCATTTTATAAATTTCTAATTTATACACTAAAGCTATTAAAACTCTAATCATAGTGGTTTTTGAAATTGGTACATAAGTATCAAAGAGTCTACTCCTTTTTTTCTTGTTTAAAACTTTTAATAACTAACCTAGCTTTAAATTTTACTATTGAACCATCAGTTCCCAATTTTTCCTAAAAATCAATATACACCCTATAGTCTTATAACCATGTGGAAGATTAATTAAAAACCATGTTTTATTTGAAATAAGAGAATCCAGTTCACCTTTTATGGATTTTTTCCAAGAAGGGGCATCAATATTTTTGCATTCCAAAACTCATTCCAACTATCAAGGCTTAGGCCTTTACAATGAATTATAATACCATCTAAATTTTGATGCTCAATTTTACAATTCCGATAGAATTTTTATTGAAATTTAAAATTTCAAAGCCAAAAGATTATAGATAAGGATAGAATGATCTTTTTAAAAATATTTTGTTAAAAAATAAAACGAAAATTAACTTTCAGCAATCTAAATTCCCCTTAGCAGTCTCTAGATTCAAAAATAAAGAGAAACTTCTATTCATTTCAGACCAAAGGTAAGTTTACTTGCCCTTCTTGCATTTCTAACTCTTCCTAGTTAAATACCTTAATTTTTAACAATGTCAACGTTGATTTTGAAGAAATTCAGTTTTGGATCAAGAGACACACCAAATTGAAACTTTTTCTACTTTTGTGGATCTTACTGCCAACGTGCGAGTCTAACCTCTTTTGAGCTTGTGTTTTAGTTTTTCACACCTAAAGAGAAAATAATGATATCTTCGCATGTGGATATTATGGTGCTAAGGGTTTTCTTTAAATCTCATTGTTTTTTATGGTTAATTGAGAATACTAAGCCTTTTAAAGCTTGCATGTGATGTTGGGTAGTTTAAGTCTTTTTGGAGGTTTCAAGTCATAAGTCTAACATTTATAGTGTGAATGGTTGAACTTGCATATGAGTCAATTTTTTTTTATTTTGATGTATCACTTTTGGGTTTAGTCTTTTGGTTAAGGGAACTCTTTTATGATGAATGCATGTGAATTTTATTGTTATTTTCATTGATTTTTGGTTGCCATGTTTCATTTGAGAGACTTGAGGTTTTCAAAAAGTTTTGGACTGATAAAAAACCTACAGAATTGGGTTTCGACCATTGAAATTACTCTTTAAAGAGAAAGTTTTAGCCGCTAAAAATGCTTTCAAAATTGAACTTTCAATTCTATACCTCAACTTTAGACCACCAAACATATTGCCGAAAGTGTTCTGTCCAGTTTTTTTCAGTATTCTTTTATATGAATTCTTAAATATTTTTAGAGGTTTCTTGAGATAGTTCTAGAGATGTTTTAGGAATTTAAAAGTTTTTTTCCCTTATTTAATTCGAGTAATTGTAGGACCAGACTTGAAAAATAAAAAAAGTCAACAATGAGGAACACACAACTTTACTAACAAGGAGTTTATAGAGTCTATAAGAGATGAGTATAATTAAACTTTTTTTTTTACTAAATTTAAATTGAAATCAGCATACTCATGTATTAATTATGATATTTTAGAACGTATGCATCTAGAATCACAAATATATTACATCGTGTAAACAGTAGATATTAAATAATCCACTAGCCCTCTCCTATGACATGTATATGACATGGTGTATGCTATAAGACTAAGTTGAGGACCATTTACGCTCTTGATACTATAGTAAGAGAAAATTTATGTTGAAAACTATTCTATACACATGACATTATGAAATTTATATATATTCTAAGAGGAAGCCTTGAGAGCTCTAGTGAGGGCCAAGCTCTTTGATTGTTTGAGAGGCTACTGATGACATCAAGTTGTAATTTATCTATGTTGTACAATACTCATTATGCATGCAATTAAATTAAAATTGACTTTATGGATATAGAATCACTAAGCTATGTCAAGTAGTTTACCTCTTTCACTTAATCTCTAGATACCCAAGTGCAGGATTAGAGCCGAGATCAAAAATAGACATTAGAAAATTTTGATTTCTAATAGGCTTTTTTATAATTTATGTTTAAATAGATGGACATGTAATTGAATTGTGGTTTTAGATGGATTGGCTCAGCTCTCAAGAAACTAAAGCTTGAAATTTATAGTAACTATGTATCCCAAATGGTTGTACGATCTCTAGCTATATTTAAATTGATCGTTTAGATCTTAAACTCAAAAACATGTATATTAAATGTTTTGGAGTATATGTTGAATGCTATTTCATGTGAATGATGTTTACGTTTTCTAAACATGCTTGAGTTTTAAATTTTTAAATAAATAGATTAAGATCACTGGGATCTAACGATATAATCATAATATATTAAGCTTGTCACAAGTTTTAGTAGCCTTAAGTTGACTTGAATTCTAGGTCAATAATGATTTTGTTTTGGACTTATTTTAAAAACCCTACAAACCCGATAGAAAGAAAAATCAAAATTGCATATCGCCGTTCTCTTTCCTGAACAACTCAATTAGGCTACAAACTTTAAAGTGAAAAATTTACTGCTTAAAATCTCATTATGATCTTGCAAATTCAGTGAAAATCTTAAGGAAGGTCGAACCTAGCTAGTTGAAGAATCTCAAACACCAAAATCAGAGCAAAAAAATGAGGCTATGGGCAGGTAACATAAAACAAAGATTGATGGTGTTTTACTCTCATATAACCTTAAGGACCAACTGTCCTACTATATAATCATTGCATAACCTAAGGTTACACATCCCTATACCCTTAAGGAATCCTTCCTTAGAAACTCACATTTATAGACAAAAGAAATATGCAACTAAGAAGAAGAAAACATATAAACAAGTCTTGGACATTGTCCTCTTAAGATCCATAATAAAACTAAATATAATAAATATTTACACCATCTTTGATATTTGATATAGAAAGGGGAAAGTTGTTTTCCACCCAGACAAGCAAGGAAAGGAAAGTTGTTTTCCACCAGACAAGCAAGGAAAAGCTACAACTACAATAGACAAGAAGCTTTTGAATTTATATTCAATTACGTATTATTCCTTTTTTATAAGGCTTATTAAATAAAAAAAATTAAAATTTTATGACTTTTTATATTTATATACGAAACTTAAAATTTTGAATAATAAAACTAATTTTTTTATATTTACCTCAATTTTAATCATTTATCTCAATCAATTTTAATAAATAAATTTATTAGTTTATATGTC
Organism: Manihot esculenta; assembly: GCF_001659605.2. Taxonomy (NCBI): domain Eukaryota; kingdom Viridiplantae; phylum Streptophyta; class Magnoliopsida; order Malpighiales; family Euphorbiaceae; genus Manihot; species Manihot esculenta. The sequence continues at coordinate 5,605,405 of NC_035163.2, forward strand.
ATCTCACATAAAATTATTTTTTAAAAATTAATTAAATAAAAAAATCTAAATATTTATGTTAGTTTTTATTTATATCCAAAATTTTAAATTTTAAATAATAAAACTAAATTTTTTTTAAGTTATCATAATTATAATTAAGAGAACTAAACTAAATTTAAAGAAATTAATGATAAATATATAATTCTTTAATTTAAATTTTATATTAAAATAACATTTATTTTATATTTATCATATATAATATTAAATAAACATTTATTACAAATAAATTTTTACTACATAAAATATCACATATAAATATTATATATTAAAATATTTTTTTTCATATATTAAAAACATATACATAATTTATAATGGTAAATTTAATGGTAGTATAAAATTTCAATGAAATACTTTATTTTAATAATATAAAATAAAATAAAATATTATATATTTTAATATGTAAAGACATTCTTTATGATTTTTATAAAAACTCACATTTCTTAATCAAATCTCTAAATTGTTTAAAATATTCAATATTTTAATTTTATTCATTTATATAACAAATAATTAATAATATTAAATAAAATAAAATACTATTTAAAATTGAGATAAATATAAAAAAAAATAATTTTACTGCAAAAGATATTAAAATTAAAATATAAATAATAGTCATATACAATATATAAATAGTAAAATTAAAATTCATATATACAATATATAACCTATTAATTAGGATTATAAAATTATTTTAATTTTATTTTTATATAGTCTAAATATATTACGGAACATTTCAAATATTTTTTTTTTCAAAGTGTAGAGATATAAACATGTATTTTATTGTAAAATAAATTAATTATAGAATTTTTTTTAACATAAAGTTGAACTTGCATTAAAAGGTTGGGTGTGTCACGGACCTGTATTTTGACACTCAATTGAAACCATGCGGCACTTGACTTAAATGCCTTCAAGCCAAATCAGCCTTGAGAATCACTCAATTCCCTATGAAGATGAATATCCTGATTAGTTAAGGTTTCACTCGCGAACAACGAAATCAATAGGCAGCATTTAATTAGAAGCCTCACAATAGGCACAAAAATAAAAACTGAATATAAGAATTCATGAACATGTTACTTATTTTTTTTAAGAGCAAAATAGTAATTATACATTATTACCGATATCATCGTTACAATAATTTTCACCTCCCTTGTAGACAGAGGGACGATCTACAAGAAGTGAAAGCACAACTCAAGATCTCCACAGGTCTACGATAGCCAACTGGGTTCAACCTCTACTGGTGGACGACTAATAACTTTCCTAAAGAGCTTTAAGAATAACTTCGCTTGTAACAGAAGGAGACATTAATATATTTCATATGATACACCACTCTAAATAAATAATCTAAAGAAAATTATAGAAATCTGATATACTAATTTATCTTAATATTATCATTTAAAAACTCTATTATTGAAAAATTATAATTTTGGTCTTGATATTTTAGGAGGCTAGCACGGTAGAGTGAAGATGAGAAATATAGAACCAAAATAATTATAGAATTAATTAAATTGATGCTTATTTAACACTAAATAAAAATTAATTTATGAAAAAACACAATATAAAACTTGAATAAGGACAAAATAGGGCATAGAGCCAAGTGAAAAGGACAACATTTTTATTAAGATTTAGGATAATGATGGGTCCCACAGTAGGCATGTTTCATATTTTGATGGCAACTTTGATATTAAAATGCTTGTTTAGAATCATACACAACACATGCCCCAAGGTTTAGATAGCGTGGGGCCCATGTTGATAAGCCTCTGCAAAACTGTGGGGCAGAGAAGACTTTTCTTACCTACCTTGTCGTTTACTACCTATTTTTCTTTATCGCTTTGCCTCTGCCCCTTCAAATCAAGGGTCCCCGTTACCTGACTTTTCTTTGCAATAAATCTTATCAAAAGCTTTAATTTTTCATAAGCTCGAATTATTCTTAAATATTTTTATTTGTTAAAATAATTTTTCAATTATAAAAAATAAAATTCTCTTATTTATTATTATTATTTTTTTAAAAATATTATTTAATTTACATAATATTAAAATTTTTTAATTACAGTTTCGATTTTAAAAATTATATAAAAATATTTTTAACATTTTAAAAATCTATTAATTAATTATTTTATTATTTTATTTATTAAATCTTAAAAAATTGAAATATTTTTAATATAAAAAATAATTAATATATAAATTTTTAAAATTTTAATACTGTTTAAATTAACTTTTTAAAGTTGAAGTAAATTATTAATAAGTTTTCTCATATCACTAAATATTTAATTATTAAAATTAATAAAAAATTAATTAATATATATTTTTTAAAATATCAGAATATTTTAATATATTTTATAAAATTAATAAACTACATAATAAATATTTTTTATTACAATGATTAAATAGTAATTTTTTAAATAAAAATAAATAAATACATCAATTTAATTAGATTTTATAATTTTTTATACACAGAGCAATAAAAAAATGATAAATTCTCTATTTAAGAAAGGAACTGAGGTTAATTTCTATGCCACAAATATTTTGTTATTTGTATGGTTCAATAATAAAAAGTTCATTCACTAAAACCTTAATATGAATTTTCTCTAAATATCTCTGAATTGTGAGATTTTATGAAATTCATCATTTTAATGCTGTAAATATATTTATTGATTAATGCAACTATTGCCGGTAAATTAAACGTTTTCTTGATATGTTAAATAATTTAAGTTTATATTTATATTTATTAAATATAAATTTATTTATATTAGTAATATGACTGAGAATAGAGCTGAGTTGTGATTAGTTAATTTTACAAAAGAAAAAAATTGAAACGGTTTGCGTTTATGCGTAATCACTCTGACGCTTAAGTAAATAAACTGTTCGGATGGACGAATATAATAAATTACTTTTTAACTTAAAATGAATATATAAAAATGTGTACCCGTTCACATTTACTTATATATTATAAGAAAATGGAGTTAATTATGAAATTTCATGGAAATACGACCGGTACTGGTTAATGAATAAGAGATCTCATATTTATAGGTGTAATATGGATTTGCTAGATTATATCCACTAATGATAATTTTTCATGAAAACTCAATCTACTCAAGAGGAGGTAAGTCTTAGTGAAGTATCGAGTATTACGGTGTCCTGGTCTTTCTTTTTATGGGTGAGACTCCAACGCTCAAGTAAATAAATTGTTAGGATGGACGAATGTAATAAATTACTTTTTAACTTGAAATGAGTGTGTAAGAATGCGTACTTTGATTTTTGTGCACGTTTATTTTTATACTGTAAGAAATAGAGTTGGTTATCAAATATCTTGGAAATATGACTGGTACCGGCTACTGGATAAAAGATCCCGTATTTATAAGTGTAATGTGAATATGCTAGATTATATCCACTAATGGTACCTTTTCATGAAGACTCGACCTGCTCAGGAGGAGGCAAGTCTTAGTGAAGTACCAAATATTATGGTGTTCTGGTCTTCCTTTTTATGGGTAAGACTCAAATGCTCAAGTAAGTAAACTGTTAGGATAGACAAATATAATAAATTACTTTTTAACTTGAAATGAGTGTCTAAGAATGCGTACCTTGATCTCTGTGCACATTTACTTTTATAGTGTAAGAAAATAGAGTTGGTTATTGTGTCTCCTAGAAATATGATTAGTACCAGCTAAAGGATAAGGGATCTCGTATTTATAAGTGTAATGTGAATCTGCTAGATTATATCCACTAATAGTAACTTTCTATGAAAACTCGACTTGCTCAAGAGGAGGCAATTCTTAGTGAAGCACCGAGTGTTACGGTGTCTTGGTCTTCCTTTATATGTGTGAGACTTCTACAATTACATGTCAGCTTATTAGACCCTTACCACATGACTCTATCCTATGGTGACATCTCATGACTTACTTTAGGCTATTATTATATCGTATCAGATGTCCCCCCACTAGTATTTGATTCTTTATATTCAAAGATTGTAGTTGTCTTCACGATCTTGGATATGTGGCATGCACGAGTTGACTTTTCATCTTGTGTTTATTTTTACCAAGTATTGTAGAATCGGTACTCGACCATAAAATATATCCAAAACTTTCATCAATCTCCAAATAGAACTTAAATAACTTTGGAAAAAATTGCTTAAGCTGGACTAATACCGGTCAAATGTCTGGCAATACTTGTATTTTGACATAAAATGACTTACATAAAATTAATGGGACTTAACACCTAGTCATGATCCTGGCGGATACCCACCTTGTAACCTTAACAAAAAATGCCTTAGAAATTTGATTAACGAGACAAACACTTGGGTATGAGCCTAGCGGATATCCGCCTTGTGGCCTTGGCATAAAATGCCTTAAATAATTTTATTAAGTAGGACTAACACCCGGTCATGAGTCTAGCAGATACCCACCTTGTGGCATTGGCCTAAAAATGTCTTAGAAATTTTTTTATTAGCGGGACTAATGCCCAATCAAGTGTCTGGCGGATACCAAACTTGTGACTCGCCTCGCAATTACCCACCTCGTGGCGTCGATATAAAATACCTTAGAAATTTGATTAGCGGGACTAACACCCGACTAAGTGATTGGCGGATACCCGCCTTGTGGCTCGCCTCATGTTATCGGCATAAAAATGCCTTAAATAATTTCATTAGCAAGATTAACACTTGGCCAAGTGTCTGGCAGATACTCGCCTTGTGGCTCACCATGAGGTTACCTATATTGTGGCGTCGACATAAAAATGCCTTAAATAATTTTATTAGTGAGACCCGGTTAAATGCCTGGAAGTTACCCGCCTTTGTGGCGATTTTTCTTATCCCCACGCTTTCATTAATCCATGTTTTTTTTATAATTCTGATTTAAACAATAAAAAACTTGAAAAATATATCGCAATTTTATTGATAACATTTCTACGAATTACAAAATACTTCTGAATAAAAAGGGACTCGACCATCTTACTCGACCAACTTATAAATACCAAGCCGAATAACCTCGGGAACCTTAAGGTCCCTTCCAACTCACCAGTCTCAATATCCCATTTTTATCATACTCTATATTTAAAAACTCAGGGTTTGACTCGAGAACTGAATATCTGTAATATTCTATTTCTGTAGACCCTTGTTGCCACTTGGTCCTCCTGCAATTACGTGAACAACCCCTACAAGTTCATTTTCATCAGGATTGACTGGTGCTCTTACCTAAGGTTCTGACCTCTTTTCTTCTCTATCTTTTATAGCAAACTTTTGGAGCGTGTCATCTCTTATCAGTCTCTTAATTTCATCTTTTAGCTGTCGGTATTCTTCTGTAGTGCACCCATTGTCCTCATAAAATCAAAAATATTTTGTTTTGTCTCACACGCCTGACTTGTCTGGGTTAAACTTAGAGGGCCATTTGACCATTTTGTCTTTTCCTAATCCATATAAATATGTGTTTGCGAGTCATTTAGTGGAGTACAGTTTCTAAACTTACCTCGGTTACTCTTACTTCGTGATACTGGATAACTCCTTTCACTTTTATAGCTTAAGTTAGTCTTACTCTGACCCAGCTTCTTGTCCTCTCTCACCGCTTAAACTTATCATCCAACCATATGTATGTTTTAGCCTTATCCATCAACTGTTGATAGGTGGCAGCTGGGTTATTGATCAAAGAGTCCATGAACTTGATGTTGTGAGTTTCCTTTCTCAATGCCTCACATTCTATCTCATGATTTAGCTCTTCCACCTGTATCGCTTCAGCATTGAAACGTGAAATGAAGCTGGTACAGTCTGTTGTAATAATATAAATGTGGACATATATTACTTTATGGTTTTAGAATTGTGCTTTGCCATAGTATTTGTCCTTGTGATCCCTGTTTACATGATCTTTACGTAAAAGTTTTAAGTATGAGTTTATGTTTGAACTAAGCTTGAGGCATGTGATGTTTACCATACTGGAGCATTTGATGAGGGCTCTAGTATGGATTTTATGTTTTCAGTTCTGATGCATGCATAGGTTGAGCCTTGGTTCGTGAAATGTTTAGGTTTTTGGTATCATGTGATCATGTATGGGATTTTATCAGGTGTAACAAAATGTATAGTAGGCTTGCTACGGGCTCCGACAACCTTAAGTCGATCTGAACCTTAGCACCAGTAGCGGTCCGGTTCTCGGGTCGTTACAGAGTGGTATCAGAGCCCTACGTTCATATGGTTAGACCTAGAGTGTTGGGCTCATAGATGTTATAGAAGGGTAAGTACAATCAGGAAAAATCATGTCCACTAGGATAGGATGTAGAATCATATCTTGATGAATATATGATGTGTAATGCCATGATTGCATGTATGTGCAGTTTTGTTATGTTATGTATGATGTGGGTTTATGTGTATCCACGTGAACCATACGATGCTAATGTCTATATCTTAAATGTTGCTTTTAAGAAGACAAGATGCGAGGCTCACGTTGATCTGCACGGTTGACCAGAGTTCCACCTAAAAATGAGGGTATGGATGCCCTTTTCCCTGCTCCGTCAAGAGCAAGGTCGAGTAGGACTAATAGAGGTGAAACATCAAAGGACCTTAGAAGGTCTTTTGATGTAAACAGAAGAAGAACAGATCCGGGAAGGATGTCTGTAGATGTCAGGGAAACAGTAGGTGATGATCAAAAAAGAGATGGAAGTCTCTGTGTGAGTTTTGAAGGAGAGGGTATGGGAGAATTTGAAGGAGGCGCTCAGGCCTCAGGATCTACCTATCCACCTCAGTGCCAACCTTCCCCACAGGAACCCAGGTATCCGATGGGAGGCACATCAGATTACTCTAGCTACCACCCGTACCCCTCATACATGCCCTATCCTCTATACTACCTACCATATCTACCTTACCTTATGTTTTCACCTCCATCTTATTACCAAAATCCAGTAAACCCTAATCCAGGGAGTGTTGCACCACCTCCTCCTCCCCTAGCAGAACCAGTAATTCCTGAGACCCAATCACCCAAACCTAACCCATCAGCAAGGAGCAAGGTCAAAATGATGGATTATTTGAAGTTGGATGCTCCTAAGTATAAAGAGGGAGATGACCCGATTGAATACATTAAAGTAGTGAAGATGATAGCTGATGAGTTAGGGCCAGTGACAGTAGAGCCATTCAGATGGCAGGGTTCACTCTAAAGTGCAAGAAGGCAAAGGAGTGGTTCAAGAATTATGTGGACCCAAAACTGGATAGCTTGTCTTAGGAACAGTTTGCAAATGAGTTTGCAGGGTGGGCTTTTCCAGACAGTTCGAGGGAGTTGAAGGTAATAGAGTTTGAACAGTTGAGGCAGACTGAAGATATGAGTGTGGATGAATATACAGATAAATTTCTGGAGTTACTTCAGTTTGTGGGTCAGGCTTATGACACTGACCAGAAGAAGGCTAGGAGGTATAGCATGAGACTCCACTATAGGTATTCCTCCCTGATCTTAGCAGCAGAGAGAGAGAGCTTCCACACTATAGTGGATGCAACCATAAAGATAGAGGCTAGTGCCATCATCCAGGGAATAGTAAAACAATAGGTGGCACAGCCCTCGGGTTCCAAAACCTCGAGTACAAGAAGATTTGATCTCTTTTCTCTGAGTGCAGCTGCCACGAGAAGTAAAAAGTGGAATAGATCCACTAGAAAGACAAAGAAGAACAAGTTTTGGAATAGGTTGAAGTATGGTCTGGGAATGGGTAGTGGTTTGAGCTCTGGTTCAGATAGCTCTGGATGTGTGAGGTGCAGTAAGCCGCATAAAAGGCTTTGTCAGTTTGGGACTACAGCTTGTTATAGATTTGGTCAAGAGGGGCACATGGTACGTGAATGGTCCCAATGCAGCTAGGATGACACAGTCCCAACAGATAGCTTCTAGCAGCGTGGCTTAGTCAGCAGCTTTAGCCACATCACAGGGCAGAGGATGAGGTAGAGGGAGAGGGATAGCCTCTTTTTCAGCAGGTTCCCAAGGGGAAGGTCCTTCAGCTCCAGCACGGATCTTCACCATGACACAGCAGGAGGCCAACACATCAAACACAGTGGTGTCAGGTAAACTCACTATTAGATTTTCGATGTGTATGCTCTTATGGACCCTGGTGCCTCTCATTCTTTTGTTTCTTCGGGAGCTGTAGACAGTTTGGGTTTGATGGCTTCCAGGCTAGAGTGTCATCTTTAGGTCAATGGGCCCAAGTGTGATCCATCTGTGGCAGAGACAGTCTGTCGGTTCAGTCCAGTTTTAGTTAAGGATAGGTGCCTTCCAGCCAACCTTGTGGTTTTAGATTTCACTAATTTTGACGTCATTCTAGGGATGGATTGGCTGTCTACTCATGGTGCTACCTTGGACTGCAAAGACAAGGTAGTTAGGTTTAGAGAACAAGATGGATCGGAGGTCGTCTTCTGAGGAGACAGGACATGTATGCCTAGAGGTTTGATATCGGCCCTACAAGCTCATAGGTTGCTTAGGAGGGGTTGTCAAGAGTTTCTTGCTCATGTCAGAGAGTTTAATAGTCAAGTTCGGGAACCAGCTTCAATGCCCGTGGTCCGAGAGTTTCTCGACGTTTTTCTAGGCGAGTTACCAGGTTTACCACCTGCTAGGGAAATAGAGTTTAAAATTGAAGTAATACCAGGAACTAGACCCATCTCTATTCCTTCCTACAGGATGACACCTGCCGAGTTGAAAGAGCTAAAAGGACAACTATAAGAATTGGTAGATAAGGGTTTCATCCGACCTAGTACCTCACCTTGGGGTGCCCCGATTTTGTTCTTGAAAAAGAAGGATGGATCCCTAAGACTTTGCATCGACTACAGGCAGTTGAACAAAGTCACTACCAAGAATAAGTATCCGTTACCCAGGATTAATGATCTGTTTGACCAGCTTGTAGGGGCCGGTTGTTTCTCCAAGTTAGATTTGAGATTCGAACACCATCAGTTGAGAGTCAGAGAAGAAGACGTGCCTCTAAGACAGCTTTCAAGACCAGATATGGGCATTATGAGTTCCTAGTGATGTCGTTCGGCTGACTAATGCCCTGCAGCATTCATGGATCTCATGAACAAAATTTTCAGGCAGTTTCTGGATTACTTTGTGATCAAACATAAATTAGCCACATTTTTATTATCTTTATCATTGCTTATTTACACATTTTTCAGCTTAATTTATGATTTTTATCTTGTTTTTACAGAAAAGGAAGAAATTAGAAAATTGGAAAAAAAGTGCAGAAAAGGCTGGAAAAGTGATTGGGTCAAAGTGATTTGGCCAAATCACTCGCAGAGACAGAAAGCTAAAAACTGGACTGACTCACAGAAAGCGATTAGTGCAAGTGATTTGCCCAAATCACCCGCCCCAATCACATTGACAGCAGAAACTGACAGCAGAGCGGGAAAAAGGGAAAAATCAGATTTAAAAAGAAAAGAAGTCCAAATCCACCTCAAACACCACCATCTCAATTCCAAAAGTCACGAGGATGTCCTTCTACCAAGAGAATTCCATCTACAACAAAATTCAAAGACAAAAGAGGAATTAGAGACCATAAAGACCAAGTCAAAATAGGGATTCCAAACCCTAATTGAACTTGGACTCTCCAACTATAAGAAGGCAGCCTCCAGACCAGCAAAGGAGCATCTCGGCACCAGCAGAACCACTGCAGAAATTCGGCAGCCACTCTCTATCTTCTATTCTTCTTTCTTTTGTGATTTTGTCCACCATGAGTGGCTAAATTCCATCTTTTCTAGTTGAAATTGTGGAAATTCAGATTTGTGATGAATTGGGAGATTTAAAACTCCATTATTAAACTCTTATTTGCTTTCAATATTTATGCAACTTGATCTTTCTATAATTATTGCTTTGCTTTTGGAATCAATTTAGGCCTATTACTTTTAATTGCTTGAGTAATATATTGTTTGAATGATTTAAGTCCGTAATTGCTTAGGTTGTTTAAACTCAAGTGTAATCGGTTGCATGATCTAAACTTGACCACGCGGTTGGCAAGGTTAGAATTAGGTTTCTCTAAGTCTTAATGCAGTCAACAGTTGTTCGATGCTAAAAGCCCCAAGGACGTTCCTTGGCAACTTGTTGACTAGTGTTTGATTAGCGAACGTTTCCTAATCAAACTAGAACTTAGGAGAAATTTGGTTGTGAGAAGCGTCTTCCACAACCAAAACTAATTTATTGAATTAAAATAGGAGTATTAAATAATTAATGATCAATTCTGAATAAACTGAAATAGACTCATACTTCAACTAGAATCTCTTTCCTATTGAAATTCTTATCTTTTTAAGTTATTGCTCTATCTTGCTATTTAATTTTAACTCATTATCATCAAAACCCCCCTCTTTTAATTATTTGTTATTTACTTGACCAAGACATTATTAGGAAAATCCGTAGTGCCAATTCCCTGTGGTTCGACCCTATTGCCACTATCTATAAATTTATTTGTTGATTGACTAATAGGTTTATCTTTTACGGCTTCGACAACCGCTATTACTTTGTTATTATTTTCATTGCTGATATCTTGGTGTATTCCAGAAACACAGAGGAGCATGTCCATCATATGAGGAGAGTGTTGAAGACCTTGAGAGAACACATCTTATATGCCAAGTTCTCTAAATGCGAGTTTTAGTTGAGGAGTATTTCTTTCTTGGGGCATGTAGTGTCAGAAAAGAGAATCGAGGTGGACCCTAAGAAAGTAGAAACTGTAACTAACTGGTCCAGACCTACTACAGTGACAGAAATCAAAATCTTTTTGGGTTTGGCAGGTTACTACAGGAAATTCGTTTATGATTTCTCCAAAATAGCTTGTAATACCCGGCTAGACTCCGGTATCGGAATCCCTACCGTCCGGTGGGATCTCGGATGTCGGAAACCTCTAGAAGGGTAAAATCATGTTTTTGTGAAATATTTTCATGTTTTTAATGGTTTTGAGTATGAAATTGAATGAGTTTTTACAAAAAAAGTCTTTGGAGGAAAACCCAGGTTCGGCCGCCGAAAGTCAAGTTCGGCCGCCGAACATGCATGCGTTTTGGAGGCACGTTAGGCCCCCGAAAGCATGAGTGAGGGAAGTAAAGGTTCGGCCGCCGAAAATCAAGTTCGGCCGCCGAACATTGCATGGATGCGGAGGCACATTCGGCCCCCGAACGTGGCCTGGCCAGCCACCTATAAAAGGGTCCCTTAGCCGAAAATGGGCGAGCTTTTTCTCCCCATTTCGGCCAAGGTGAGCATTCCGCCATCCTTCCCCAATCTTGAGTTTTTCCTTCCTTTTTCCATGATCTTTACAAGTTTATAACTTTGGTTTTGAAGATCTTTGAGCTTAGAACGAGTTTTGGAGCTTGGAGACCAAAAGTTGGAACTTCTCCCATCTCCAAGTTTAGATCTCCTCAACCCTCGATCTTCAAGAGGTAAGAGCCGATCTTAAGCTCCTTATGAGTTTTAAATAAGTTTTATGCAAGATCTATGGGTAGAAATGCATGTTAGGTTATATGTTGATGTTATGGGTATATATTGATGTTTTGAACAATGTAGCTTGTTTGTGTGTGATTGAAGTGTTGTAGATGGGGTATATGTATGTTTGAGGCCCCTAGGAACTTGTATGCATGTTTTGGTTGAGATATATGCATGATTTATGGTTTTGGGAGGCAGGAGGTTCATTTGAACCAAGTTTCTGCCCGTTTGGCAGAAACCAGGTTCGGCAGCCGAAGGGAGTTTCGGCCGCCGAACCCCTTTTGTGGAGGCAGCGTTCGGCTGCCGAAGGTGCCCCCGAAAAGAGACTTTCGTCTCTGTCTGGCACTTTCGGCCGCCGAAGGTGCCGCCGAACCTGCCTGAGTTTCGTCTCTGTCCAGGACTTTCGGCCGCCGAAGGTGCCGCCGAAAGTGCCCTGTTCAGCCATTTCATGCATATCTCTATGTGATATTCTCAGGATGTTTAGGGGGTTTTTGGGGAATATTTTAGAGTTATGATCAGGTATGTTTGGTCCCTCATTTGAGTCCACCTGTGTAGGTTCGGACCCGAGGAACCGAGGACCCCAGCAGTGAGTTCAGCTGCTTCGGTGTTGTCAGAGTCAGCCAGAGGTGAGTGGAACTAAACTTAATCTTTTTAAATTAAATGTTTTATCATGTTTCATGCATCATGATCATGCAATAGGATGATTGCATTAGTTTCACGAATATGTCACATTGCATCTATTGTTGTTGATGTGGGTGAATGTTGGATGACCCAATTAGTCCAAGACAGGAAGACCAGGACCCCATGCTACGGCCTGGCACAGAGTAAGAAAGACCAGGCCCCAGTCTACAGGCCTGGCACAGAGTAAAGCACGGTTATGGGACTCGAAGACCAGGAGCCCAGAGGAGGCCCTGGAAAATGGTAAGTAATGTATGTATGACAGGAAGACCAGGACCCCATGCTACGGCCTGGCACAGAGTTAACTTGGACTATTTGGTGACAAGTTCACCCAACCCTTATGTGAATTGTTTGTGTTATGATGCATTCTCATAGAGCATAGTGTTAATGTGTTTTAATAGTTCAGCTCACTGGGCTTTTAGCTCACCCCACTCCCTCTACCCCCAGGCTTGCAGGTACAGTATAGTGCGGGAGTCCGGATAGAGTAAAGAAGTTATGCCTTTGTAATAGCTAGTAATGGACATGATCAAAATTGTAATGTAAAAGTACAGTATAGTTATGTAATGAGTTTTATGGATGTTAGTGTGTGCTTGACCATAGAATGTTGTATCCCTTTTTTTATACATGATCTTAGAGATTTTGATGATGTTTATGTAAACCAGCTCAACACAGGTTTTGTCCCCCATTGAGGGCACAGATGAGATCCCACAGAGGGATCAATGTTCTGTTAATGTTTATGCACAGGTTGAGTTTGGTTGATGAGTATGCAAAAGAAAGTTTTAATTTTTATGCTTATTGTTGATCATGTATGGGATTATACAGGTTTACAGGTTTTATGTTAGGCTTGCTACGGGTCCCGGCGGCCTTAAGTCGACCCGGATCCTAGCGCCGGTAGCGGTCCGATTTTCGGGTCGTTACAGAATGGTATCAGAGCCCTAGGTTCATATGGTCGGACCTAGAGTGTCGGGCTCATAGAGGTTATAGAAGGTCAAGCACAATAGGAAAAGATCATGTCCACCAGGATAGGATGTGGAGTCCTGTCTTGCATGATGATGTGAAATGCCATGATAATATGCATGTGCATTAATGATATGCTATGATATGTGATGTATGTGATGAGGGTTCATGTGTGCCCACATGAACCATATGATGCTAATGTTGCTTGTGATGTGTACTGTTTTTCAGAAAACAGGATGAGAGGAACTCGTCGATCAGCAAGATTGACTGGAGTACCACCTGAGGATGAGGGCATGAGCGCCCGTCCTCCAGCATTGCCTAGGGCAATGTCTAGCAGGGCCAACAGGGACAGAGTAGCAAGAGACCTTAGAAGGTCTTTGGATCTGGGTAGAAGCAGGTCAGTCAGAGGAACAGTTCAGGGAGGAGCGTCAGAGGATATGGGGGATGATATGGACGTAGAACAGAGGAGGGATGGCAGTTTGGGAGTCAGTATGTCAGAAGAAGGAATGGGAGAGTCCCAAGGAGGCACTCAGGCCTCGGGATTTGTACAGCCACCTCACTACCCACATTTCTCACAACATCCCGGGTATTCGATGGGAGGTACATCGGATTACCCTAGTTTCACCCCTTATCCCACACAGATGCCATACCCACCATACTACCCACCATACTCTCAGTACCCAATGTATCCACCTCCACCCTACTATCCAAATCCAGCAAATCCTACCTCAGAAAATGTTGCACCATCTCCACCACCTGCAGAACCAGCAGCCCCAGTTGCTCAACCTCCTAGACCTAGCTCAGCCAGTGGGAGCAAGGTCAAGATGACAGACTATATGAAGCTGGGTGCTCCCCAGTTTGAAACCGGTGATGATCCGTTCGTGTACTTGGAGCGGGTCAAAGCAATTACAGACGAGATAGGGGCTGATGACAGTAGAGCCATTCAGATGGCCGGGTTCACGCTTAAGTGCAAGAAGGCACGGGAGTGGTTCAAGAATTATGTGAACCCGAGAGTGGACAGCATGACTTGGGAAGAGTTTGCAAACGAGTTTGCAGGATGGGCTTTCCCTGATAGTTCAAGGGAATTGAAGATGATAGAATTCGAGCAGTTGAGGCAAACTGATGACATGAGTGTAGACGAATATACTGACAGGTTTATGGAGTTGCTGCCATTTGCAGGGCAAGACCTTAGCACAGACCAGAAGAAGTCAAGGAGGTATATCATGAAGCTCCATCCCAGGTATTCCTCCTTGGTACAGTCAGCAGATAGAGAGAGTTTTCATGCCATAGTAGACATGGCTAGGAGAATGGAGGCTAGTGCCATCATTCAGGGGACAGTTAAGCAGACAGTGGCACAAGCTTCTGGTTCTAAAACTCCGGGAGGGGGAAGGTTAGATCCCTCTACCTTGAGTGCAGCAGCTTCAGGCAGTAAGAGATGGGGTAAACCCAAGGGTAAGAAGAATAAGTTCTGGAATAAGGTCAAGTCTAGTCTGGGATTTGGGAGTGGCTCAAGCTCTGGTGCGGATAATGCAGTTTGTGCAAGGTGTGGCAGGCCACACAAGGGAGTATGTCGTTTTGGGACGAACGCTTGTTTTAGATGTGGTCAGGAGGGGCATTTAGCTCGAGATTGTCCAAGAGTGGCCCCGATGGCTCAGTCCCAGCAGACAGCTTCAGGCAGTGTAGCGCAGCCAGCAGCTCCAGCCATGACTCAGGCCAGTGGCAGAGGCAGAGGGAGAGGAGCAGCCTCTTCTTCAGCGGGTTTCAGAGGTGAAGGTCCATCAGCCCCAGCACGGATCTTCACAATGACACAGCAGGAGGCAGACGCATCCAACACCGTGGTGGCAGGTAATCTCGTCATTGGATGTTCGGATGTATATGCATTGATGGACCCTGGTGCATCTCATTCATTTATTGCTCCGAGAGCCGTCCAGAGGTTGGGGTTGATGATCTCTGGGTTAGAGTGTCCTCTCTGGGTCAGTGGACCCAAGTGTGATCCATCAGTGGCAGAGTCAGTCTGTCAGTGTAGTCCAGTTTTTGTTGAGGGGAGATGCATGTCCGCCGACCTTGTGGTTCTAGATTTGACAGACTTTGACGTCATTCTAGGGATGGACTGGTTATCTACCCATGGTGCTACCTTGGACTGCAGGGACAAGGTAGTCAGGTTCAGAGGTCAGGATGGATCAGAGGTTGTCTTCAGAGGAGACAGGAGGGGTACACCTAGAGGTATGATCTCAGCTCTTCAGGCTCGTAGGTTGCTTAGGAAGGGATGTCAGGGGTATTTGGCTCATGTGAGAGAGCTAAATAATCAGGTTAGAGAGCCCGCCTCAGTGCCAGTGGTTAGAGAGTACTTAGATGTGTTCCCAGACGAGCTGCCAGGTTTACCACCTGCTAGGGAGATAGAGTTCGAGATAGAACTGATGCCTGGAACCCGACCGATCTCTATCCCTCCCTACAGGATGGCGCCAGCAGAATTGAAAGAGTTGAAGGAGCAGTTGCAGGAGCTGGTAGACAAGGGCTTCATCCGACCGAGTACCTCACCCTGGGGTGCTCCAGTTCTGTTTGTGAAAAAGAAGGATGGATCTCTTAGACTTTGTATCGACTACAGGCAGTTGAACAAAGTCACTACCAAGAACAAGTACCCATTGCCAAGGATCGACGATCTATTCGACCAGCTAGTAGGAGCGGGTTGTTTCTCCAAAATAGATCTGAGATCGGGGTACCATCAGTTGAGGATCAGGGAAGAGGATGTACCAAAGACAGCTTTCAGGACCAGATATGGGCATTTTGAGTTCCTGGTAATGCCGTTTGGGTTAACTAACGCCCCTGCAGCATTCATGGACCTCATGAATAGAGTGTTTAGCCAGTACCTGGATCACTTCGTTATTGTCTTCATAGATGATATCTTAGTGTATTCTAGGAGTGCAGAGGAGCATGCCCATCATCTGAGGTTGGTTCTACAGACCTTGAGGGAACATGGCTTGTATGCCAAGTTCTCTAAATGTGAATTCTGGCTGAGGAACATTTCGTTCTTGGGGCATGTAGTGTCAGAGAATGGGATTGAGGTAGACCCCAAGAAGACAGAAACTGTGGCTAACTGGCCTAGACCCACTTCAGTGACAGAGATCAGGAGTTTCTTGGGTTTGGCAGGTTACTACAGGAGGTTCGTTCAGGACTTCTCAAAGATAGCAGCTCCTCTGACCAGACTAACCAGGAAGAATCAGAAATTTCTGTGGACCGACCAGTGCGAGGAGAGTTTTGAAGAGCTCAAGAAGAGATTGACTTCAGCACCAGTTTTAGCTCTGCCATCTAGTGGTGAGGACTTTACAGTCTTTTGTGACGCGTCCCGTGTAGGACTAGGTTGTGTGCTTATGCAGAATGAGAAGGTGATTGCTTATGCTTCTAGGCAGCTAAAGAAGCATGAGTTGAATTACCCCACACATGACCTTGAGATGGCAGCAGTAATCTTTGCACTCAAGATGTGGAGGCACTACCTCTATGGGGTAAAATGTGAGATCTTCACAGATCATAAAAGCCTGCAGTACATCCTGAGTCAAAGAGATTTGAATTTGAGACAGAGGAGATGGGTAGAGTTGCTGAGTGACTATGATTGCAAGATTCAGTATCATCCGGGTAAGGCGAATGTTGTGGCAGACGCCCTAAGCCGGAAGTCACTAGGCAGTCTATCCCACATCACGGCGGAGAGGAGACCAGTGGTGAAGGAGTTTTACAAGCTCATTGAGGAAGGTCTACAGTTGGAGTTGTCTGGTACAGGTGCCTTGGTTGCTCAGATGAAAGTGACACCCGTGTTTCTGGAGCAGGTGGCTCAGAAACAGCATGAGGACCCAGAGTTAGTGAAGATTGCCAGGACTGTTCAGTCAGGCAAGGACAGTGAGTTCAGATTTGACAATAAGGGGATCCTCCGCTATGGGAGTCGATTGTGTGTACCAGATGACATAGGGCTAAAAGGAGACATTATGAGAGAGGCTCATAATGCGAGATACATCATTCACCCCGGAGCCACCAAGATGTATCAAGATCTGAAGAAAGTTTACTGGTGGCCAGCTATGAAGAGAGAAGTGGCACAGTTTGTGTCAGCCTGCGAAATATGTCAGAGGGTGAAGCTGGAACATCAGAAGCCGGCTGGAATGCTTAACCCGCTACCTATTCCAGAATGGAAATGGGAGAATATAGCTATGGACTTCGTAGTGGGGTTACCGGCGACGTCCAACAGATTGGACTCCATATGGGTGATTGTGGACAGACTCACCAAATCTGCTCACTTCATCCCTGTCAGGAGTGGCTATTCTGTGGACAAGTTGGCGCAGGTGTACGTTG
This sequence comes from Manihot esculenta, assembly GCF_001659605.2. Taxonomy (NCBI): domain Eukaryota; kingdom Viridiplantae; phylum Streptophyta; class Magnoliopsida; order Malpighiales; family Euphorbiaceae; genus Manihot; species Manihot esculenta. Next base: position 5,622,810 of record NC_035163.2, read on the forward strand.
ATGAGATAGTCAGACTGCATGGGGTTCCTGTTTCTATTGTGTCAGATAGAGGACCCCAGTTCACCTCCAGGTTTTGGCGGAGTCTGCAGAATGCTATGGGTACTAGGTTGGATTTCAGCACTGCCTTCCATCCACAGACAGACGGACAGTCAGAGAGGACCATCCAGACCATAGAAGATATGCTGAGAATGTGTGTGCTGGACTTTGGCGGTTCTTGGAGGCAGCATCTACCTTTGGTGGAGTTTGCCTACAATAACAGTCATCATGCTAGCATCGGGATGGCTCCATATGAAGCTTTATATGGAAGGAAGTGCAGATCACCTGTTTGCTGGGAAGAGGTAGGAGAGAGGTCCTTAGCAGGACCCGAGCTAGTAGAGATCACCAGCAGGGTGGTGCCCATGATCAGAGAAAGAATCAAGACAGCTGCAAGCAGACAGAAGAGTTATGCAGACATCCGCAGAAGACTAGTAGAGTTTCAGGAGGGGGATCTGGTATTGCTTAAGGTGTCTCCAATGAAAGGAGTGGTTCGGTTCGGGAAGAAAGGTAAGCTGGCTCCGCGGTACATCGGACCCTTTGAAGTCCTGCAAAGGATTGGGAATGTATCGTACAAGCTGGATTTACCTGCTTCGATGGAGAGAATCCATCCGGTTTTCCATGTTTCTATGTTGAGAAAATTCGTGTCAGATCCGGGCAAGGTTCTTAGTGAGCCTGATGTGGAGATCCAAGAGGATCTCACCTATGTTGAGCAGCCAGTACGGATCCTAGACACCCAGATCAGGAAGCTGAGGAACAAGGAAATCCCGATGGTGAAAGTCCTGTGGAACCACCACAATATAGAAGAATGCACTTGGGAGACACGGGAGTCCATGCTCCGGCAATATCCTCATCTCTTTTAAAGTTAGTCTCTATGTGTTTATGTGTGTATGTTATGTTGTTTGGTATGCATGTACTAGTTAAGGAACATTCGGGGACGAATGTTTCTTAAGGGGGGGAGAATGTAATACCCGGCTAGACTCCGGTATCGGAATCCCTACCGTCCGGTGGGATCTCGGATGTCGGAAACCTCTAGAAGGGTAAAATCATGTTTTTGTGAAATATTTTCATGTTTTTAATGGTTTTGAGTATGAAATTGAATGAGTTTTTACAAGAAAAGTCTTTGGAGGAAAACCCAGGTTCGGCCGCCGAAAGTCAAGTTCGGCCGCCGAACATGCATGCGTTTTGGAGGCACGTTAGGCCCCCGAAAGCATGAGTGAGGGAAGTAAAGGTTCGGCCGCCGAAAGTCAAGTTCGGCCGCCGAACATTGCATGGATGCGGAGGCACATTCGGCCCCCGAACGTGGCCTGGCCAGCCACCTATAAAAGGGTCCCTTAGCCGAAAATGGGCGAGCTTTTTCTCCCCATTTCGGCCAAGGTGAGCATTCCGCCATCCTTCCCCAATCTTGAGTTTTTCCTTCCTTTTTCCATGATCTTTACAAGTTTATAACTTTGGTTTTGAAGATCTTTGAGCTTAGAACGAGTTTTGGAGCTTGGAGACCAAAAGTTGGAACTTCTCCCATCTCCAAGTTTAGATCTCCTCAACCCTCGATCTTCAAGAGGTAAGAGCCGATCTTAAGCTCCTTATGAGTTTTAAATAAGTTTTATGCAAGATCTATGGGTAGAAATGCATGTTAGGTTATATGTTGATGTTATGGGTATATATTGATGTTTTGAACAATGTAGCTTGTTTGTGTGTGATTGAAGTGTTGTAGATGGGGTATATGTATGTTTGAGGCCCCTAGGAACTTGTATGCATGTTTTGGTTGAGATATATGCATGATTTATGGTTTTGGGAGGCAGGAGGTTCATTTGAACCAAGTTTCTGCCCGTTTGGCAGAAACCAGGTTCGGCAGCCGAAGGGAGTTTCGGCCGCCGAACCCCTTTTGTGGAGGCAGCGTTCGGCTGCTGAAGGTGCCCCCGAAAAGAGACTTTCGTCTCTGTCTGGCACTTTCGGCCGCCGAAGGTGCCGCCGAACCTGCCTGAGTTTCGTCTCTGTCCAGGACTTTCGGCCGCCGAAGGTGCCGCCGAAAGTGCCCTGTTCAGCCATTTCATGCATATCTCTATGTGATATTCTCAGGATGTTTAGGGGGTTTTTGGGGAATATTTTAGAGTTATGATCAGGTATGTTTGGTCCCTCATTTGAGTCCACCTGTGTAGGTTCGGACCCGAGGAACCGAGGACCCCAGCAGTGAGTTCAGCTGCTTCAGTGTTGTCAGAGTCAGCCAGAGGTGAGTGGAACTAAACTTAATCTTTTTAAATTAAATGTTTTATCATGTTTCATGCATCATGATCATGCAATAGGATGATTGCATTAGTTTCACGAATATGTCACATTGCATCTATTGTTGTTGATGTGGGTGAATGTTGGATGACCCAATTAGTCCAAGACAGGAAGACCAGGACCCCATGCTACGGCCTGGCACAGAGTAAGAAAGACCAGGCCCCAGTCTACAGGCCTGGCACAGAGTAAAGCACGGTTATGGGACTCGAAGACCAGGAGCCCAGAGGAGGCCCTGGAAAATGGTAAGTAATGTATGTATGACAGGAAGACCAGGACCCCATGCTACGGCCTGGCACAGAGTTAACTTGGACTATTTGGTGACAAGTTCACCCAACCCTTATGTGAATTGTTTGTGTTATGATGCATTCTCATAGAGCATAGTGTTAATGTGTTTTAATAGTTCAGCTCACTGGGCTTTTAGCTCACCCCACTCCCTCTACCCCCAGGCTTGCAGGTACAGTATAGTGCGGGAGTCCGGATAGAGTAAAGAAGTTATGCCTTTGTAATAGCTAGTAATGGACATGATCAAAATTGTAATGTAAAAGTACAGTATAGTTATGTAATGAGTTTTATGGATGTTAGTGTGTGCTTGACCATAGAATGTTGTATCCCTTTTTTTATACATGATCTTAGAGATTTTGATGATGTTTATGTAAACCAGCTCAACACAGGTTTTGTCCCCCATTGAGGGCACAGATGAGATCCCACAGAGGGATCAATGTTATGTTAATGTTTATGCACAGGTTGAGTTTGGTTGATGAGTATGCAAAAGAAAGTTTTAATTTTTATGCTTATTGTTGATCATGTATGGGATTATACAGGTTTACAGGTTTTATGTTAGGCTTGCTACGGGTCCCGGCGGCCTTAAGTCGACCCGGATCCTAGCGCCGGTAGCGGTCCGATTTTCGGGTCGTTACATAGCTGCTCCTATGACCAGGTTGACCAAGAAGAATCAGAATTGTCTGGATCGAATCAATGTGAGGAAAGTTTTGAAGAGCTAAAGAGAAGACTGACGTCAAACCTAGTGTTAGCTCTGCCTACAAGTGATGAAGATTTAATAGTGTTTTGTGATGCATCCCGAGTGGGACTAGGTTGTGTCTTACTTTAGAATGAAAGGGTAATTGCTTATGCTCTTAGACAGCTAAAGAAGCACGAGTTAAATTATCCTACACACGATCTAGAGATGGCAGCCATGACCTTTGCACTTAAGATGTAGAGGCATTACTTGTATGGAGTAAAATGTGAGATCTTTATAGATCATAAGAGTTTGCAATACATCTTGAGTCAGAAAGAGTTAAACTTGAGGTAGAGGAGGTGGGTAGAACTGCTTAGCAATTATGATTACAAAATCTAATATCATCCGGGTAAAGAAAATGTGGTGGCAGATGCTCTTAACCGAAAATGACTTAGCAGTTTATCCCACATCACAGTAGAGAGAAGACTAGTGGTGAAAGAATTTTACAGGCTTGTTAGCGAAGGTTTGCAGCTAGAGTTGTCTGGTACAGGTGCCTTAGTAGCTATAATGAAGGTGATACCCATGTTTCTGGAACAAGTAGCACAGAAACAGTACGAGGACTCCGAGTTGTTAAAAATAGTAAGGGCTATTCAAAAAGGTAAGAATGGTGAGTTTAGGTTTGACAACAGGAGAATTCTCCATTATGGGAACAGACTGTGTGTACCAGATGATATAAGCTTGAAAGAAGATATTATGAGAGAGGCTCATAATGCCAGGTACAGTGTTCACCCTAGAGCCACCAAAATGTATCAGAATCTGAAGAAAGTGTATTGGTAGCCATCTATGAAGAGGGAAGTAGCTCAATTTGTGTCCGCTTGTGAGGTATGTCAGAGGGTGAAGCTAGAACACCAGAAGCCAGCTGGGATGCTCAACCCATTACCGATTCCAGAGTGGAAATGGAAACACGTTGCGATGCATTTTGTGGTGGGTTTACCGGCAACGTCCAATAGATATGACTCTATATGGGTAATAGTGGACAGATTGACCAAATCTGCTCACTTTATTCCTGTCAGGAGCGGTTACTCTATGGAAAAATTGGTGCAACTCTACGTGGAAGAAATCATAAGGTTGCATGAGGCTCCAGTTTCTATAGTGTCATATAGGGGATCCCAGTTTACCTCCAGGTTTTGGTGGAATCTGCAAAATGCTATGGGCACGAGGCTGGACTTTAGCACTACCTTCCATTCACAGACTGATAGACAGTCGGAGAGGACTATCCAAATTATAGAAGACATGCTAAGGATGTGTGTGCTAAACTTTGGTGGTTCTTGGAGGCAACATCTACCATTTATAGAGTTTGCCTACAATAACAGTTACCATACTAGTATTGGGATGACTCCTTATAAAGTTTTATATGGGAGGAAGTACATGTCACCTGTCTATTGGGAAAAAGTGGGAGAAAGGGTTTTGGCAGGGTCAAAATTAGTAGAGATCACTAGTAGGGTAGTGCCTATCATTAGTAATCTAAAAGTTAAAAAAGACAAGGCTCATAAGAAGTTGAATAATGCACATAGTTTCGAATTTGTTATAGTAAAGAAATCCAAAAGGAAGTGATTCACATATTTAAACAAATTATATGTAGAAGATCATTATTACTTTTAATCAATTGCCATATGGATGTTGTAGTTAGTGACATAGTTTGCAATTTTGTTGATCCTATGTTTAGTATATATCAAATCATGATGAATGATGAAAACTCTAAGGAAATATACTTGCATTTTAAATAAGGGAGACCTTTTATTATCGTGTCATGTTTTTCCGATTAAAAATATTAAAAAGAAAAGTCAAAAATTAATTAATGAGATATTTAAAAGTTTGATTAATAAAACAATTGATGTTTATATGAATGATATGATAATAAAAAGAAAGAGCTCAAAAGATCATGCCATAGATATATCAGAAGATTTTGATATTTTGGACAAAGTAAGAATGAAAATACAAAAAATGTGCATTTCAAAATCAAAGCTTGAAATTTTTTCAAATATATAGTCTCAAAAAAAGAAACAGAAGTAAATTTTGAAAAAAAATAAAGGTATTTATGGATATGCATCCTTTGAAAGATATCAAGGAAGTTCAAAGGTTGGACAAGCAAATTATAGCACTAGGAAAATTGATGTCTTGTTCAACTAGAGAATATCTTCCTTTCTATTACACATTGAAGGTAAAATAGTTTACACCAATCAGGTTCTAAAGCCAACATAATATAAGTAATAAGCAATTACCCACTCAAAAAGGTTTTATACGGGCTAAATATTTCTAAAAGAGTGATTGAATTGTTAAGCCAATTGGGTATTCATACCATCCGATTTTTCCTCTAGGCTCTCTTTGAAAGTTTAAGCATTAGTAGAAATCATGCGAAATTCACCCTAATAAGGTCTACTCGTTAGAAAGTTAAACAGAAATGTAAAGTATGGGTGGATGGAATGTCTAGCTCTATCCACTTCTTTAATCGGGATATTACTAGAAGCTCTCTCTACTGAGCTAATAATTGGTATTCCTAATCTCATTGAAATTCTACAATAGGCACCTATTAATAGACTAGCTTAGGTTTTTTTTTTTGTAGCTCATTTTATTATTTTTCTATTTTGCCCACATTCAACTACATATGTGGCCATGCTATATTTCGATTCAGCAGTTGGATTTATTTTTCGAATCCAACTCAAATTGATTCGATTTAAAGCGATTCAAGACAGTTTTAATTTTTTAATAGTTCTAGTTCAATTTTAATATGATTTTAAAACGGTTATAGTTTTAATCTTTTATGATTTTAATTTTTAATTAAGTCTAAATTATAAATGTTGAATTTGATTTTGATTTAATAAAGATTTAAAAGTAAAAATTTTAAATAAAATATAAAAAAATAAATATAAATTTTAAATATTATTGAATATATATTTAATCAAATAAGTAAACTTCTAAAATGTATCTATTTACATAATAAAAAATAAAATAATATTACATACAACATAAAAAAAATAATAAATAATATTACATTTAAATATAAAAAATATTTTTTACTAATTAAAAATAAATTTAAATTTAATTATTTGATAATTTAACTTGTTTATACATCAATTTTAAATAATTTAATTTTATAAAATTATTTATTTTAAAAATAAAAATCAAACTAAAACCAAACTAAATCACTCTTTTCAATTTTAATTTATAAAAAGAAGAACATAATCGTCCCTTAATCTAAAGTTCCAATCTAATTTAGAAATTAAAACTGGTTGATCGATCCAATCTCAAATTTAACCAATCTGATTTACTATTCAAACCGAGATCATGGCCATATCTACGGGTACATGTTATGAAAAATATTTATATTTTTATTTGTAGAAAATAATTTATATTTAAAAAATATTTTTTATGAAAAATATTTTTTAATGAAATAATTTATTTTTTATTATTTAATTTTAATTTAGTCGTTTACCCATTATCTAAAACAAAGAATTGCCACGTTCGAAATAAATTAAATGAAAATTTTAATTAATTGAAATTTTATTAATTTTTCAAATATTAACAAATCAAACTAAAATTTAAAAAATGAATTTAATAAAAACTAAATATTTAATAATTTAACTGATAATCGAATTAAACAAAATAAAATAAAAAATTATATTTTATATTATTAATTTATTAATTATATAAATAAAAGTATAATAACAATAATAATCTTTTATTTATATAATTAATAAATACATCTTATTTTAGTAAAATAATTATTATAACCTAGTAAAGCTAAAAAAATAATAATTATAAAAAATAATAGTTTATCAATAAAATTATACTTTTTTATAGTACTTAATACAAATTCAGTTATTTCAATTAGTATGGTTAACAAATTAAAACTAACTGAATTTATAATTAAAAATTATTTTTTAAAATTTTATTAACTAATAACTGAATGAAACTGAAAATATTTCAACCAAAATAATCGAATTTTATTAGTTTATAATCGAATAATTTCCTATGCTATTATGAAAAATGCTATTAAATATATTAAATAAAAATCATAAAAATTAATTTAAAAATAAGGGATATCAAAATTCTGCCTTCTTGGGATTTTTCAATCATGTAAAGATTTTAATTTTTTTTTTTTTTTTTTACCATGCAAGTAGAATTGATTAACAGTTTAAACATGGCTTAAAGGGCAAAAATACAAAGAGAAGTATAATAAAATATTAAAGGCTCAAAAGAAATTAAATTAATATAAAATTAAATTGAAACAGAATAAATCAAATTAAATATATTCAAAATATAGTAAAAAAATAATTAAACAATCAAATTAAATCCTTCCTTCCAACAGCCAAAATTAAATTCTTCTAATATAAGTTTAACAACAGTTTTCTCGTCAATTCTGTCGCAGAAAATCTAAAAAAAACATAAACTACCAGAAACCAAAAAAAAAAAAGTAAAGAAAAAAAAAATCAACACGGCCACCCATAATAAAAGAAAACCAAAATGGACAATAATATAAAAAAGAATTCCTTCCATCGCTGGAGGGCAAGGGCGCACAAAACACTCGAACAAAACGATACGACATCGTTCCGTCAAACCCTTATCCCTTTTCGCCGTGCTCCTTCCCGATTCTCTATTCTCTAAATAATCATCCCTTGCGTAGGAGCTTGAATTAGAAGCTCAAATTGAGCATAATATTATCTCCTACAATGCACATCCATACAAAAGCCCATACACAGGCTTAAAAGATATAAAAGTACGTCCACTTTTTTATTATCGATATTAATTTTTTTAAAAAAAATTAATGGTTAATTTTATATAAAAAAATTAATGGTTAATTTTATATAAAAAAATTAATGGTTAATTTTATACAAAATAACTTTAAGTGGAAATTGAGTAATCAGAAATAAAAAAGGACCAAAAAATTTTGCTTTTCATCCAAGGTTGAGGTAAACTTAGCTCGCCGTTGAGATGATCGGCTGGCTAAATCAAGATAATAACCAACGACCACGGGCCTGAAACTAGAGAATAATGACGTTCTCATTCGGAGAATTTCCTTTTTTTCGTTAAAGGAAAAATAGCGAGCTCAATCACAAAGTAAATCCAAAGGTATGAGTAGAATACAATACGTGGTTCAACTAGGAATAAAAAATGAATAAAATCTTGGAACTGCTGTCCCCTTTGTCGGCCCTTTTCATCCCATGTTGTTTATTAATTAATCCAAACCTATCTTCTTTTTTAATTTTTAATTTTTCAGATGGGCCCTACAAGTGGATGCATTGGTGCTAGTCTTGACCATTTCCTGTATCCTTTTTATAAAAGCTTCCCCCTTCACATCCATCTGTGCACAGTTTTAATTAATTATGTTTTTAAAAAGAATTTGGTCAATTACAAGAGGCACTTAACAGATAAAATTTGAAGATTTTCAGGAGATAAGGACCCCTTTATCAGTTCCACATCCACGTCACGAATCTACTCCCTCTTCCATATTTATCTGTTAAATACTTGTTTAACAAGGTTGCTATAATCATTATTTATTTATTAATTTATTTAACCTCACTTGATTATCCTTTCCTTCATTCATAGCATAGCTGCTCTTTTGCAGAAACAAGTGAAAAAAAATAGAACTTCCCAGCAGAACAGTGAGAATTTTCCAGAGAAAATAAACATGTCTTTTGAATTTGATCGTGGAAATGCAAATAATTAAAAAAAAAACTCACTACCCCACCAAGAAGAAGATGGAACAAAGGATGAATGCAAATAATTACATTGATTAGACATGAACACAAGTACAGAACTTACAAAGATTAATTTTCCGGGAAAATTAGATGAAAGAAATGATGCAAAAGCAAAATACATTTAATTCGAAAGACAAAATGATGAACAAACAAACCGCTACCCAATCTCCGGCAGCCATGAGAAATCCTTCGTCTGTACACAAAAGTTGCAGGTTTTTGTTTTTGTTTTTGTTTTCTGTTTGTTTCTTTTCGCCAGTGCCACAAAACGGAGATACTGTAATCTCTCCATCTACTATTTACAGGGTAATTACCAAAGTTCCAAATTCTTCAACTTCATATTCACAGAGTCAGAGAGAAGAATCGAAGGCCGCCGAAATCAATTTCCCATTAGAAAACAACAAAAAGAATCGAATTCCATGCAGAGTTGGACTCCGCCACAGCTTCACTTAACCAGCTCAGAAACCCACCCCAGATCGGGAGCCGATGCGCCTGTTTCAGCCCGATCCAACGAGTTTTCTTTACTGAGCTTCGCATATATCTTTGCTCTCAAGTCCCTTCCAGATTCCACCCTCTCCATTGCAGGCTCTTCCTCCAAACTCTGGTCCCATAAATCCAACTGACCGATTCCAGGACGACTCGTCGTCCGAGTGGGAGTGGAAGGAAGGCTGCAGAACCCGGGGCGAAGGGTGGATCCGCGAGGCGACCCAAACCCTGATCCATTCTGCATGCCCCACGATGCAGGTCCAACTTTCATCTTGCCGAGGTTCAAACCCCGCATGGAAGTAAGGAGCTCGCTCATTGAGTTAAATGACCCACCAATCACCTGTGGACTACTCGGCGAAATTGGTGGTGAATCTGACGGCGGAGACATAGGTGGGGAAGTTAAAATCGAGGTTGGTGATGAGACAAACGAGCCAGCCTTAGTGAAGTAGGAATCAAAATGGTGCCTCAAAGGGGAACCAACCTCCATATCACCGGATCCAGAACCGTTACCCCTCGGGCTCTGCTGGGGCAAAACCCGGAGTTGATCCGGAGTATGGGCAAAGAAACAGACCCGCCGACGACACGCCGGACCATCCTTGCATGGCTGGGTACGATATCGAGCCGGATGAAGCCAACACTCAAACACCCCATGAGCAAACTCGCAAGAGTCCCCTTTCTTGCACCCACCCTTGCGAAAATCTGGGCAGGCCGTACCGGAATAATGATACCTGCGAGGATCCCGGCGGCGAGCCTTCTCACCAGGATGAGCGTACGGACATTCCGTCCAGTCATGTGACCTCCCACGCGCGCAACGTCTCACCTTGAACTCATACATGCGAAAATGATCGCAGGAGAAAGCATCCACAGGCAAGTCCAGGTCATCGCTCAACGAATCCGGCTCGTTTGACGGAAGGTAACGGTGGAGCGCCGTTAAAGAGTCAAGGAAAGGAGAACTGGCATTTCCGCAGTTGGAGAATGGGGAGGGTAAGGGTGACGTCGGCTCGTCGAAGAAGGGGTCCCAATGAGGGATTTGGACGGTCGGATTTGAATGGAGAGACTCTCCGATCATCATTTTTTGGACATAATCAGCGATGGAGTGTAGAGGAGATGTGGTCTCCGCAATATAAACTGCTAGTTTTAACCATGGTTAGGTTCTTGTTAACTATGGTTTGGTTTATAAATCTACCGGTTCCTTTCCCAGTTTCCCACATATGGTTACAGTAACGAGATTTCAATAGTGTCGACGTGTGTGACGAATGTAAGGCCACCAACCCATCTCAACCGCTGATTTGAATCATGGATTTGAGTAGTCCTTTTATGGACCCAGCCATTATGTTGTGTAGAGCGACTGTGACCAAAGGAAACCCCTGTTGCGTAGTGACGCTATTATTCTATACGGATGTCGAAACCGCCGGCTTACTGCTTGAGACCCTCGGATATTTTGGGGTAGTTGTCATATATCGCAGGATAATCGGTGTATATCTCGTGATTTTGGTTCCTAACAAATTATAATTAGCCACTAGTTTTTCCGCTAGCAGTAACTTATCCTACATTTCTCTCGTAGCGTATATACACATATATATATTGAAAAATTATTATTAATCTTTAAGTTTTCCCACTAATAATAATTTGATCTTTATATCTTAAACTATTTAATTCCATTAATTTTTTACTTCGGTTATACATTTTTTATATTTATATTCATCTTTTCATTAGTTTCTAAAATTAAATTATTATTTTACTTTTAAATAATTATGTTTCTAATTTTAAATTAGTTATAATTTCATATCTTATATTCATCTCCCTTGTTCTTTTTTCTTTCCACTCTATTTTTTTTATTTATTAGAGATAAAAGATAAATAAGTAAAATTAATAGAAAAATATAAATAATAAGAAAACTAAAAGATAAAATTATAATAATAACATTATATCACTATATAGCAATTTAATTTTAAAATTAATGGAAATATGGATGAAATGAGGATGTATAAAACTGAGTGAAAGAACTTTTTTCCTCTCCACTCTTCCTCTCCTTTTCTCTAACGCACGGCATTTCAGTACTGCCGGCAAGCGGCTTTCCTCGACCCCTTCTGAGCAGAGGAGAGTCTCCCTCTCCCCTTGATGTGGTTTTCTCCTTCCCTCCTCTTCAGTGAAAGTTGTAGATAAGTTTTTTTAACTTTTAGTCATATTCAATGTTTTATTGACGGGAGGTTATACGTTGGATATATAACTTGTTTCCCTCTAAGCTGGTTATAAAGAACAGCCTTTAGAAGACTTGCATATGCCATTGGAGTCTTGTTGGGATAGCTCACCTCCAACCTGTTGTATAGAAAGAACAAATCTTGTTTGTTTGTGTTTTCTTGAACTCTCCAAAATGCAGATCTAACAATTCGAATTAGTTCTTATCTTTCTTTGCTCGATTTAAATTTGGCTCTATGTTTGTGTGTTTTTAGTTACAGATCCGATGTTTATTGGTGAGAGGTTATACAATTAGGGATGGCAACGGATCGGGTATTTTCGGGTACTGATCCGACCGAACCCTAATAGAACGGATTTGGGTAGTTATAATCGGGTTTGGGATGGATTTGGGTTTTAAAAATAATACCCGTTGCGGGTTCGGATCGGATTCGGGTTTTATGTACAGGGTACCCACTACCCGAACCCGTTTATATAAATAATTAATTTAATATAAAAAATATATTTTACAATAATATTTATAATTTTTTTTATATATTTATATTTAAAAATTTAAATTTAAATATTCTTTAGAAATATTAAATTTTTTAAATGAAAATTATTAATAAAAAATATGTTTTATATAAATTATTAATTAAAATATATAAGATTAAACGGGTTCGGGTTTTATTCGGATAATAATAATCGGGTTTGGAACGGATTCGGATAGTTTAAATTAATTTTTAATCGGATTCGGAACGGGTTCGGATATTACTAATATAAATTCGGGTAGTTTAATTTTCGCGGGTACCCTACCCGTTTACATCCCTATATACAATGTATGGTTTGTTTCCCTCTAAGCATGGCTATAGAGAATAGCCTTTAGGAGGCTGGCATATGCCATTTGAGTCTTGTTGGGGTGGCTCTCATCCAACCCGTTGTATAAAAAGGACAAATCTTGTTTGTTTATATTTTCTTGAACTCTCCAAAATGCAGATCCAACTATTCAAATTAGTCCTTATCTTTCTTTGCTCGATTTGCATTTGGCTCTATGTTTGTGTGTGCAAGTGGGGCTTTTGGGTTTCTTCCGCCATTTTACAGTTGATGAGGAGCATTAAATTTATGTGTTTTAGGGGCCAACATCTCCAAGAGACGTTTTCGGCATCACTTATTCTCGGTTTCTAGTCTCTCAAGTAGGCCTGTGCAATTGGTCTGAAAAATCGAAAACCAAATTTTAAAAATATTAAAAATCGAACCAAATTGATTATTAAGATATAACTGAACCAAACTAAACCAATAAAAATCGATTCGGTTCGGTTATATCAAAACTGAAATTTATAAATTTAATATGTTTGGGTTTGAACTGCTGATTAGGTTGAGTAAGGGAGGGGAGGAAAGCGGTTGGACTTGGACTGCTAGTTGGGTTGGGTAAGGGTCAGTATAATAATATATAGTAAAATCGACTAATTCGGTTAGTCAGTTATTTAACACATTTAAACCAAACAGAATCGAAAACTGAATAATCTAAAAAATACTAACCGAACCAAACCGAATGTTTCAACTAACCGAACCGTTGAATCAAAATCGATCAGCTTGGTTTGATTTTTTGATTTAAACCGAGATATGCTCTACCCTACTCTCAAGAGCTAGATGTGCTTAATGAGTTATGCTGCCACTCGAAGTTCCCTTGACCCAAATCTTATTCTTCCATGGCCAATGTGTTTTGGAACCTTCTTGAAGATCGTCACTTTGTCGAGCACTCTTGTTGGAGTTTTGTTGTCTTCGAGCCGTTTTTCTTTGTATGTTTTGTTTGCTTGCCTCTGGGATGATCTACTTGGCGACCGACCGATGACCATGGACTGTACTTATCCACTCCCGTATGACTGTCTCTGGCGGATCAAGTCTTCTTTGGCTCATGGAGCTACTTGTTGAGTTTTAATTTTTAGGAAGTTTTTTTTTTAGGGCTTGGTAGTCTATGAGCTTTTATGTTTAATCTTCTCTTTGTTTGAACTTGTTTGCCTATCCTGTTTTCTTTTTAGTCCGTTTGCTAGTTTGCTATGTTTGTATGGATTTGAGCTCTCTGCTTTCTTCTTCTTCTTCTTCTTCTTCTTCTTCTTCTTCCTCTTCCTCTTCCTCTTCCTCTTCCTCTTCCTCCCTCCTCCTCCTTCCTCCTCTTCCTCTTCCTCTTCCTCTTCCTCTTCCTCCCTCCTCCTCCTCCCTCCTCCTTCCTCCTCCTCCTCTTCCTCTTCCTCCTCCTCTTCCTCCTCCTCCTCCTCCTCCTCCTCCTCCTCCTCCTCCTCCTCCTCTTCTTCTTCTTCTTCTTCTTCTTCTTCTTCTTCTTCTTCTTCCTCAAGAAAGCATGAAAAAGAAAAAAAAAAAGGAATTTCACATTAAGAGAAGGGTATTTCTGGAAAAAATTATCACCTCTCACTTTTGACTCTTTGACCAGACGGTTTAAATGGACGGAAGGACTACGAATTTGGACGGAAGAGAAAGTGAGGGACTTAAGTGTTGGGTCGCCAAAATAGAGGGACAGAAGTGTTAATTACGTTAAACCTGAGGGACTAAGAAGTAATTTTCCCTAAAATCTATCTTACTTTTAAACTAATTTTAATATTACTCTAAATATTTAAAAATTAGAACAAAATACTTAACATAATTATTATATCATGTTACTTAAATATTATTATAATTTTATTGATGAGATTTGTAACACCCCTTACCCATCTACAAAATAGCTGAGTAAAAGATGTCACATACTATACTCTATGCAATTACTTAAATTTATTTTTATATTATCAATTGTCATATAATTTGTTTAAATATAAGTTAATTCACAAAAACAACTTTAAATGGAGAAACTACAAGAGTCTTTCCTGTTTATCAGCAATTATCCTTATAAAAAATAGTCATAAAATCTCAATATTTACTAAATTCACACTATTAAACCCATAAATAGAACATATTAACTTAAAGTAGTAAACACATATATTTATATTTTTACTATTTTTAACACTTATTTACAGACTCTTGATAAACTACTTATGTACATGCCAAATATAAACAAGCTCTATACAAAACTTGTGAATAACTGGTTATGATGATGTCTCCGTACTGATACAGAACTAGACCTCTTGATTATTACTTCCTTTATCTATTACCTGCGTATGGAAAAAGTCTAATGCGCTGAGCTTATACTCAGTGGGTGAATAATAATATATATTCATTCGAGTATAAACAAGAATACAAATAACAGTTACAATAAAATCATTTTATAAAAATGAGCGGAAATTTTGTGTGTCAATGGGTGAAAAGTGAGCAAATTAAGTCATGCAGTTGTATAGATGTAAGGTCATTCATATTATGGTAATTATCTTGTGTGCATACTTGTAAGGTATTAACAAGTCATATAATTAAATTTTAGCCCATATAAACTCTTAGCAGGATCAACTAGCTAGATAAGGGAAATTTATGTCTGTATGGCTTGGGGGCCGAATGTTATGCCTGTATGGCTCAAAAGCCGTGAAACTGTATGACACATGGTCTGTCGAAAATATCATATCATGTAGCCCATTAGGGCACAGTACTGCTAAACTATATATGGCATGCTATACCCTTATTCTGTCTATGACTCCTAACGAGATTTACTAGGGCCAAGAATGCATATTTACATATTAAATATTTATTTATACTAAAATTATTCATTTAGATACTTAACATGTTGAAACAAGCAAGTATGTTAAATTATACATTGATAAGCAAGCATGTTGATAAAACGAGTCCTTAAAAACATACATATATGTATAATAGATCATATTCAGTCATGAACATAATATTTAGTCATGAATATATTAGTATTTTATTAAGAACATAAAGTTTTAGTCTATTAAGCTAGCACGTGCATAAAACAGGCACGTCAAGCTACCACGTGTATAATTTGGTAGCAAAGCTAGCACGTCAATCTCTTTTAAGTCAATATTTAGATTTAGGTTTATTTTTGCCTGAGATTTTGTCACATTTCTAAGTGTCTTATTAACATAATTAGACTCACCTTTTTTATGAACTTTGTGTATTTATGTTTTAGTTTTTTAACAAGATATATTACATCTAATTATAACGTTCCTAACTTAAGTTATGAGTTTTTCTTTGCAAGCTGCACAATTAGGTTCTAACCAGTACAATTTTGGTATCTATTTTTTAATCTAATAAAACATATCGTATGCATACATTTACATACAAATTCAAGCTTAATTTTCTTGTACAAAACTTTAGGTATACTCTTCAGAGTTTATTTAGCACTGGTCTTAATTCATTTCAATGAGTAAAGCATTGATTATGGTCTAAGTGATATAAACTATTTCGGATGCACAACTCTTGTGACCAGTTTAGGTTCACTAGTAATTTACACAGAATTAGCTACAGATTCAAAATTTGATCACTTCAAAAAAGTTTTAGCATTTTATCTCAGTTTTCGTTTGGTATATGTTAGGTTTAATTTCAATAACTACACAATAAGTTATGAAACTTCCAACATAGGATGTCCTGTTGGAACCTATTATGCCAGTTTTGCGTTTTTGCTCCCATATTATATTTATTTGCTTTAAGCCTTCCAAACATTATTTATCATATTACAAATCCATATAATCAAAAGAATATTTTTAGCAAAACTAATCTCTAATTTTACATATTCATGAGAAAATCAAAGGAAAAACAGAAATTCATACAAACACCAAATCTTTTGTACAATTCTTTTCAAAAACTTTAGATATACCTTAGTTACTCTTTTTCTTTGCCTTTCCCCTTTGATGTACCTTCCTCCTTTTGAATTTATTCTTTACAAAGACTAAGAAAAATAGGAGTTCTAATTCATTTAATAATATATAATTAATTGAAAATATGGAAGAATATGTTTGTCTAACCTAATTCTCAATTTCTATCACTTACCATCTAAGCATCTAAACTTCTCCTCTTCTTTTCTCCTTTTCTATGATTCCTTTGCTGGTTATTTCACTTAGGAAAGGATTTTGCATGGATGGAGTTTTTTCTTTATGGAGAAATATGGTGAAAATAGAAGAAAAGAAGAAAACTTTAACTTTTCTTTTTGGTATAGGTTCGGCTAGCATGGAGAAAAAGAAGACAACCTTTTTCTTTTATGCTTAATCGTGTCTTTCATGTATAGCTAGGTGACACATGGAGGGTTTAGGTGAAAAAGGTAGAAAAAATGGAGGATCAAACTTGAAATTTACTTTTAAACTTTTCATATTCACTCTTTAACTTACTAAAATTTTCCAATGTTTCAATCTAGTTTTTAAACTTTCAATATTCATAAATTGACCTATTAAACTTACACTTTTAACCTTTACAAGTTTATTTCATTTAGGTAACCACATCGATTTTAACAAGCATCTCAAGCTAACATGTCGGTAAACCCTTAAACACCTCCCGAAAGTAACACATTAGATGCTTTATTTTAATATATGTCCATTTTCTTATTTAAACTTTCTATAATTCAGTTATTACAGTTTAAAGATTTTAAAATATTATTATTGATTATTCTTATATTATTATTGATTATTCTTTATCTTAACTCTGTCTTTACATGTATAACTCTATGAAATGCAAGTTAGACCTCAAAACATAACTTTTAGTGCTCTATCCATAGGCGAATTATATATCAAGCAGTTATGGATAAGCTAATATCTCCCCTAATTAGCTCGAGATTAAGTTAACACCTTCCCTGAAATTAATTACTCTAATTTTAAAATTGTACAATTTAAAATTAATAATTTCTCTATTTCTACCCGTAGATTTTGAAACGTGACAAAATTGTTTTAATACATACGGAATGTGCCAAGATTGTTTTGATACATAAGTTTAGTTAAAATTCTATGTGAATTTGATTTAATAAAAAATATAATAATTTTATTAGATAGATAATTTTTAAAAAATTAATTTAATTTAAATTTTATTAATTAAAATAATTATAGAGTTTATATAAATTTTAAATTCTTAATCTATTTGTGATTAAATTCTCATAATTATTTTTATCATAATTCAAAATTAAAAAAAAGGTAGTTTTAACCTATTAAAACTATAATAGCTTCATAAGAAAAAAATAATTTCTTCTAATTATGCGGGTTTTATAAAAATATTAAAATATTTATAATAATATTAATAAAACGTAACCTACTTTAGTTCTATAATAGATTATTTAGAAATAAAGTAAAGTTATTTAATCAAAGATTAATTAATTGAATTATTATCTATAATAAATTTATATAGTTTTTTATTATTTTTTAGTATACATATAATTTAAATTATATATCAAACTGTGAGAGGAGTATCAAATAATAAAATTGTCCAAATGCTAATATTTACATTTATTATCTATCACCTTGACTTTAATTAGTTAAATAAATAAATAAATTTACTACTATTTAAATTTTTTAATTTAAAATTAATTACAAAATATGATAAAAATTTTAATTGTAATTTTGTAATCTCTATATTAAATAAATTAATTTTATCTTAAAATTAAATAATTTTATTATTATTTGATAAATTTTTTCTTTGTACTATTATACAATATACATAAAAGTGTGAAAGGGAGTAATATACTCCAAATTTACTTAAATATCTTGATTAATGAGATTATTTTAAGTTTATTAATGAGTTTAAAATATTATCTCAAAGAGATTATTTTAATTTTTTAAATTATCTAAATTTTAAATATTACAGTATTAAATATCCGTCAAAATGTCAGTGTTAGAATTTCTCTATTTTTATGAAATTTTTATTAAAATTTGAAATTTTTATTAAAATTTGAAATTTTTATTAAAATTTAAAATTTTTATTAAAATTTGAAATTTTAAAATCAAAAAACTAAAAAAAATTCACAAATAAATTTTTAATGTATTTCAAATGTATTATAAACAATTTTTAATAAAATAACATTAGGCTAGCGTAAAACTCCTTTTGGGTGTTGAATGTGGTTGGACAACCATGGTATAAAAAGTGCTTACCTAAAATTTCAAGAAATAACCCTCTATGCTATGCTCTTAGGTGAAGAACTCATATTCTTCTTCCATGAACTTTAATTTTAAAAACTTTCTAAGATTTATAATAAGGATTTATATTATGATGATTTTTTTTAAAGTTAAAGTTTGAATATTGATACTATATAACAATCGTCCAAAGTAAGTCATAAATTGTTACCACGAAACAGAGACACGTAGTAAGGTATTGATAAGCGAAAAATACGATCCAACCCGAGAAAAAAAAGACCCAGACATCTTAACAACCGAATCATCAGGACTCGCCCTTCCCTTAACAGAGCGAGTCCGGCATGAAGTTACCATTCAAGCATAATCCAACGTATCCCGATTATACCTATAATCACCGGGTTACCAACCTATTAGCTGGCAATCTCTCTTATCAAGCAGCCGGCCATATAGGCGAGAGTTGTATGTAGAGTTTGCAGTGGTAGATATCCCATTTTGCATACAATGTGATACTCGATCGTCCAGTCCTAAACTGCCACAGTATCATTATTAACATGGGTGCTATGTGTTTTAAGCTTTTAGCTTCCGAGGGAATAGTAGTGGTCCGAAGCAATCCGAGGCTGGCCAAAGAAGGTTACAGACAACTAGTAAAAAGTCTCGGTAAAGCAATGATACCCATCGACTTGCTAGAGAAGCCGGAATCTCACGTAAAGCCAAAGCTGGCAGACTTGGTAAAAGAGGTCCAAATAGGTAAGGAACAAAAGGTACAATTTGGTACTACGTTAATCGGTAAAACAAAGACTTGTCTAATAGAATCGCTAAAGAGTCGAGTAACAACTTTCGCTTGGTCTCCAAAAGATGTAATAGGTGTGGATCCAGCTCTCATCACCCATAAGCTATCTATTGACAAGATCGTCAAACCACTCCAACAATAGATAAGAAAGTTTGCACCAGAGAGGCAGCAGGTGATCAAAGAAGAGGTTGATAAACTTTTGAGTGTAGGATTGATAAAGGAAGTCCAGTATCCCACATAGCTGGCCAATGCAATCCTGGTAAAAAAAGCTAACGGGAAATGGAGGATGTGCGTGGATTTTACTAACCTGAATAAAGCATATACAAAAGATCATTGTCCATTGCCATCCATTAATAGATTAGTAGACTCCTTCGAGTCATGCAGTGGTCTCCTTCCTTGATACCATTTTAGAATACCACCAAATCATAATGGACACCAAGGACACAGAGAAGGCTACATTCATAATAGAAGAAGGAATTTACTACTACAAGGTAATGCCTTTTAGATTAAAAAATACGGGAGCGACGTACCAAAGGCTAGTGTCATGAATTTTTAAAGAAATGGTGGGATCAATAGTCAAAGTATACATGGATGACATGGTAGTAAAGAGTCAATCCTTGAAAGACCATCCAAAAGATATCCAAAAAGTCTTTGACGCTCTGGACAAAGCGAGTATGACGATCAACCTTGAAAATTGTACCTTCGAGGTAAAAACTAGAAAGTTTTCGGGGTATATCATCTCAGAAAGAGACATAGAGGCGAACCCAAAGAAGATCAGGGATATCTAAAATATGAAAGCACCCAAAACCATTAATGAAGTACAAAGGTCAAATGGGCGAGTCACTGCCCTAGGTTGATTTGTATCATGCTCGGTAAGAAGGTGTCTCCCATTCTTCAATACCTTGAAAGGCAAAGGTAAGTTTGAATGGGGGAAGAATGTGCATAGGCTTGAAAGTTTGAAAATCTTTTTATCATCTCCTCCATTGCTAAGTCCGTCTATCGAAGGTGAAGTTTTATTTCTATACTTGTTTGTAACACAGAAAACAGTTTGCTTAGTTCTCGTTCGTGAAAATAACGGAGAACAAAGCCTAGTATATTATGACAACCAAGTTTCAAGGGGGCAAAACTAAATTATCCTCCTCTCAAAAGGTTGGTGTTTGCAATCCTAATGTCAGCCACAAAGCTATGACCATACTTCGAGTCATACACCATAGAAGTCAGAACTGATTATCCTCTGCGAAAATTTCTACATAGACTGGAGCTATTAGGGAAGTTGTCCACCTAGACAGTAATACTGTCGGCCTATGATATCAAGTGTGTTCCAAGAAAGGCCATGAAAGCCCAGGTACTAGCCGATTTTTTTGCAAAAATGACTCTACTATTAGAGCTTTCGAAGTCTGTCGAATCAACCATAAAGGAGTGGAATGTTTGGGAAGACGGAGCTTGCGAGGCTAGGGGTTTCAGAATCAGGATCCTACAATTGGTTGTTAATCAGTGCCAGGAACAATTCAAAGTCCGAGAACCGAATCTTGTCAAATACGAGAAAAAGGTTTGGTCATTAATGGAGAGTATCAAAGATGAGTAAGGCAATTGCAAACTTTTCCAAGTGGCCAGAGGCAA
This sequence comes from Manihot esculenta, assembly GCF_001659605.2. Taxonomy (NCBI): domain Eukaryota; kingdom Viridiplantae; phylum Streptophyta; class Magnoliopsida; order Malpighiales; family Euphorbiaceae; genus Manihot; species Manihot esculenta. Next base: position 5,643,912 of record NC_035163.2, read on the forward strand.
CAATGAAGAGGCATAGCTTCTAGTTAAGATGGCAGCAGCAGGTGAACAACACTTGACTCAACCGTTTCAGTTTGAGAAATTATACACTCTAGCAACGAGAGTAGGAGAGTCTTTCCCCATAAAGGAGGGGAATCATGGATGACACCCGTATACAAATTTTTGACATAAGATGATCTTCCAGTGAATGAGTTATCAGCCAAACAGGTAATAAGAAAGTCTTTTAAATATGCACTAATTGATGATTGGTTGTACAAGAGGTCCTCCACACAGCCATGTCTGCGATATGTTATAGAGGAGGAAGGTTGGGAAATACTAAAAGATATCCATGAAGGTGATTGTGGAAGTCATGAAGGAGCTCGGATAATCGCCCAAAAAATATTTAAATAAGAGTACTACTAGCCAATGATAATGCAAGATGCGAAGCAACTTGTCCAAAAGTGTCGAATATGCCAAGTACATGCAAACATTCCAAGGACCTCGGGAGAAATGCTAGTAGCCTTTGGAAGCCCTTAACCTTTCTTTCAATAGGGAATATACGTCCTTGGCCCACTCTCTAAGGCATCTGGGTCAAGAAAGTTCGTAATCGTGACAGTAGATCATTTCAGCAAGTGGGCCGAGGCTGAGGCAGTACAGTCCATTACCACCCAACAAGTGATTTTCTTCGTCAGTAAAAACATAGTCACTCGATTCGAAATACCAAAGATAGTGATCACCGATAATGGAACTCAATTTGCAAGCTCCAGGTTTAAAGACTTCTTCAAGAAGTGAAAAATTGACTTGAGATTCAGCTCAACCTATCATTCCCAAAAAAATGGAATGACCAAGGTAATAAACAGGACCATCCTACAGGGGCTAAAGAAAAGGCTCGATTAAGCCAAGGGTAATTGGCATGAGAAGTTACCTCACATACTATGGGCATACAAGACCATTCCTAGAATAACTAGAGGAGAAACGCCCTTTTCTCTTGTATATGGGGCCGAGGTAGTCATCCCATGAAAATCCAAGTAAGCAGTTTTAGGACACAATACCCCGAGATTTCAGGAAATTCTAAAGAGATGCAATTCAATTTGGACCAAGCCAAATTCCTACGAGAAAAGGCCGCAATTAGAATGGCGATTTACAAAAATAAAATGTCCAGGATTTTCAACAGTAAGGTAAGGCCATGAGCTTTTAACATGGGAAACCTAGTCCTCAAAAGAACAGATATAACAAGTGGCAATGCTGGGCCTAATAAGTTGGGCGAGAACTAAAAAGGACCGTTTGGGGTCTCGAAGGTTATTTATCCAGGGTCATATAAGCTGGCCAAGCTAGATGGTCAAGTCATTCTCCAATCCTGAAATATCTGTAATATGAGAAAGTTTTATTAATAACAAGTTAATGAGATATTTTTTTAAGATGGGTTTTGCCAGACGATCCGGGTATTGGTCCCACTAAACAAGACTATAAGATAGATTTCGCCAGGCCATAGTCCAGATGTTGGTCCCTATAAATGGGTCATCTATGCCATATAGCCATGAGGTGGGTATACCAATCCCTAAAAGATGAAGGTGTCATGTAAAGATTAATGTCGATAAAGTGAGTCTTATGACCAAGTATCAAGATGAGTGACCGGGTGAAAGTATCTTATTATAAAATTTCCTTAAAAGCATTAGAAAGGTGGGAGTCTGTCAGGCCACAGGCCCAGATATTAATCCCATTTTGCAAAAATTCTTTAAATTATTTTATATCTGTTAAGCTCTACAAAGTAAGCATGCTTTAGCCTCTTTCTTTGGGTAAAAAATGGTGGTCATCAAATTCCATAGTTTGGTTGAGAGGAAGCCCCTTAACCAATTGTTTAAATTATTAGCAATGATAAAGAGAACAAACAAACACCTATGAATAGATACACAAAACACATGTTACAAAAGATCACAACGAGATGAAGTGGACTTCAATAAGCCTATATTACATCAGAATTTTCTAAAAATTCAGTAGAGACCCAGCTGGTGGATTGTCCTTAGCATCTCAACCTCATCCTCCAGGAAGATGTTGTAACGACCCAGAAATCGGACTGCTACCGGCGCTAGGATCTAGATCGGCTTAAGGCCGCCGGGACCCGTAGCAAGCCAAACATACATCCTGTGAACCTGTTTAATCCCATACATGATCAACAACATACATAAAAAGTAAAACTTTTCTTTCATTCATTCTCTCATACACTAAACTCAACCTGCATGCACTATACAATATCATAAACATTGACCCCTCTTTGGGATCTCATCAATGCCCCAATGGGTGACATAACATGTGTTGAGTTGGTTTACATAAACATCATAAAATATCTGAGATCATGTATTAAATGGGATAACAATACTCTATGGTCAAGCACACCTCTAACATCCATGAACATCTTTACATTACATTTCTATACTGTACTTATACATAACATCTCAACATTTTTCATGTCCACACTATCTATTACATAACTCAGACTTCATTACTCTTGCTGACCTCCTGGTCTACCCTGTACCTGCAAACCTGGGGGTTAAAGGAGAGGGGTGAGCTATAAAGCCCAGTGAGCAGAATAATAAAACATTTAAAACGTATGGCAACATGGAATGCATCACATCACAATCATATCACATCAAGGATGAATTTGTCACCAATAGTCCTCTACATGGTCCAACTGTGCCAGGGGCGTAGAATGGGCCTCACTGGTCTTTCTCTTACATGGTGCCAGGGGCGTAGAATGGGCCTCACTGGTCTTCCGTACCGTATCATCATCATATCGTAACATATGAGGACTAAAGGATCATTCAACATTCATCCGCATCATCAACATATTATGCAATGCAACATATTCGTGAGTTCTAATGCAAACACCCTATTGTATCTCATGGCATTCATGATGCGTGAAGCATGCTAAAACTGATTTATTTACTTTAAAGCATAAAGAGTTATTCCACTCACCTTTGGTTAGCTCTGACAAACACAGAAGCAGCTGAACTCACTGCTGGGGTCCTCGGTTCCTCGGGTCTGAACCTACACAGGTGGACTCAAATGAGGGACCAAACATACATGAACATAACTCTAAAGATACTCCCCAAAAACCCCCTAAAACACCTCAAAACATCCATGGAATACATGCAAAGGAAGGCTGAACAGGGCACTTTCGGCGACAGGTTCGGCGGCCGAAAGTCCCTCCAGAGCCGAAAGTCAGGCAGGTTCGGCGGCCGAAACTCCCAGACAGAGACGAAACTCATACATGTTCGGCGGCACTTTCGGCGGTCGAAACTGCCCTCCAGAGACGAAAGTCCTCTTTCGGGGGCAGGCTTTGGCAGCCGAAGGCTGCCTCCACAAGCGGGTTCGGCGGCCGAAAGTTCCTTCGGCGGCCGAACCTGAGTTTCTCCAAAGTGGCAGAAACTCAGCTCCAACATGCACAAACGCCTCCCAAACCTTTCAACATGCATAAACCGATTCTACAACACTCCCAATCAAACAACATCAAGCATACAAGCTCCTAGGGGCTTCAAACCATCAAAAACCCCAACTACAACACATTAAACAACTCACATTGTTCATAAACATACATAAACCCATAAACCTAACAATAACCTAAACATGCATTTCTACCCCATAGATCTACTTAAAACTTGTTTAAAACATGTAGTGAGCTCAAGATCGACCCTTACCTCTTGAAGATCGAGAGGAAAACGATCCTAGCTCGGAGATGGGAGAGATTGAGTTTCTTGAACCTCAAAGCTCCAAAACTTGCTTTATACTTGGAAATCTTCAAAACAAAGTGAAAACTAGTGAAAATCGTGAAAGATTTGAAGGAAGAAACTCAAGATTGGTGAGGGACGGCAGAGAGCTCACTTTGGCCGAAAATGGGGAGAAAAACTCGCCCGTTTTCGGCTAAGGGACCCCTTTATAGGTGGCTGGCTAGGCCACATTCGGGAGCCGAACATGCCTCCGCATGCATGCCATGTTCGGCGGCCGAACATAAGGTTCGGCGGCCGAACCTGGACTTCCCTCACTTATGCTTTCGGGGGCCTAAAGCACTCCCGAAGTGCATGCATATTCGGCGGCCGAACTTAAGATTCGGCGGCCGAACCTGGGTCTTCCTCCAAGGCTATTTTCATGCAAAAACTCATTTTCCTTCTAACTTAAAAACATAAAATACATTAAAACATTTTATAAAAACATGGTTTTACCCTTCTAGAGGTTTTCGACATCCGAGATTCCACCGGACGGTAGGAATTCCGATACCGGAGTCTAGCCGGGTATTACATTCTTCCCCCCTTAAGAACATTCGTCCCCGAATGTTCACCAAACAACACATGCATAGCAATCAGCATAACATATACATAACATACATACAAAGCACATAAAACTTACTTTAGAAAAGATGGGGATATTGCTGGAGCATGGACTCCCGTTGTAACGACCCGAAAATCGGACCGCTACCGGCGCTAGGATCCGGGTCGACTTAAGGCCGCTGGGACCCGTAGCAAGCCTAACATACAACCTGTAAACCTGTTGAATCCCATACATGATCAACAAACATACATAAAAATTTAAAACTTTTCTTTCATACATTCTAACATACGACAAACTCAACCTGTGCATGCACTGAACATATACATAATCATGAACTTGACCCCTCTATGGGATCTCATCACTGCCCCCAATGGGTGGCAATACATGTGTTGAGTTAGCTAAACATGGACATCAATAACATTAAGATCATGATTCAAAAGGGATTACATCATACTATGGTCAAGCACACTTCTAACCTCAATATCATTACATTACATATCTATACATCATTATACAATCTGTCATGTCCACATTCTAACTATTACATACATATGACTTCCTTACTCTTCTTGACTTCTCTGTCTAACCCGCACCTGCAAACCTGGAGAATTTGGGAGAGGGGTGAGCTACTAGAGCCCAGTGAGCAGAATAGTAAAGCATTTAAAACATATGATAACATGAAATGCATCACAACACAACTAATCATATCAAGGATGAACTTGTCACCATTTAGCCCTCTACATAAACCAATCATGCCAGGGGCGTAGTGCAGGCCACACCTGGTCTTTCTCTTATACATAACATAACATAACATACATATTTCATGGTGCCGGGGGCGTAGTCCAGGCCACTTCCGGTCTTTCTCTTACATAGTGCCAGGGGCGTAGTGCAGGCCACATCTGGACTTCCATATCATATCATCATGTCATAACATAGGAGGGCTAATGGATCATTCAACATTCATCCACATCAACAATATTTTATGCAATGCAACATATTCGTGATTTCTAATGCAAGCAACCTAAGATATCACATGGCATCCGTGATGCATGAACATGCTCAAAACTGATTTATTTATTTAAAAGCATAAGAGTCATTCCACTCACCTCTGGCTAGCTCTGACACTGACAGAAACAGCTGACTCACTGCTGGGGTCCTCGGTTCCTCGGGTCCAAACCTACACAGGTGGACTCAAATGAGGGACCAACATACTAGAACATAATTCTAAAAACATCCCCCAAAAACCCCCTAAAACATCTCAAAACATCCATGCAAAACGTGCAAAGAAAGGCTGGACAGGGCACTTTCGGCGGCAGGTTCGGTGGCCGAAAGTCCCTCCAGAGCTGAAAGTCAGGCAGGTTCGGCGGCACTTTCGGCGGCCGAAACTCCCAGACAGAGGCGAAACTCATGCATGTTCGGCGGCACCTTCGGCGGCCGAAAGTGCCAGACAGAGACGAAAGTCTCTTTTCGGGGGCAACTTCGACAGCCGAAAGGCCTGCCTTCCCAGCCATGTTCGGCAGCCGAAAGTTCCTTCGGCTGCCGAACCTGGTTTCTGCCAAAGGGCAGAAACTTGGCTCCTTAATGCACATTTGCCTCCCAAAACTTCCAACATGCATAAAACTCAATCAAATCATGCAAATATACATACATTGGCTCCTAGGGGCTTCAAACTAACTTAAACCCCAACTACAACACACAACAACAACACAAATCCAACATACATGCTCAAAACATAACATTAACTCAAAAACCTAACTATGAGCTAAACATGCATTCTACCCCATAGATCTTGCATAAAACTTTCTTTAAACATGAAATGAGCTTCAGATCGGCTCTTACCTCTTGAAGATCGAGAGAGAGACGTCCTAAACTCGGAGGTGGGAGATTTTGAGTTCTTGAACCTCAAATCTCCAAAACTTGCTCAAATCTCTTCAAAACGACATAAACCTTATTAAAACATGAAGGATTGAAGGAAAATTATCAAAAACGAACCATGGAGGAGCAAGAACTCACCGTGGCCGAAAATGGGGAGAAAACTCGCCCGTTTCGGCCATGGAGCTCTTATATAGGGGGCTGGCCAGTTCACGTTCGGGGGCCGAACGTGCCCCCACATCTCATGCATGTTCGGCGGCTGAACATGAGGTTCGGCGGCCGAACCTGGTTTCTTTCAAACCAAACTTTCGGAGGCCAAAAGTGCTCCCAAAACCTATCCACGTTCGGCGGGCGAACATGACTTTCGGCGGCCGAACCTGGTAAAGGTTCCATGGTCTTTTTCATTTGAAAACTCAAATTCATTCTTACTTAAAAATCATTAAAACATGAAAACATTTGTGAAAACATGATTCTACCCTACTAGAGGCTTCTGACATCCGAGATTCCACCGGACGGTAGGAATTCCGATACCGGAGTCTAGCCGGGTATTACACCCGTGTCTCCCAGGTACACTCCTCAATATTGTGGTGATTCCAAAGGACTTTCACCATCGGGATTTCCTAGTTCCTTAGCTTTCTGATCTGGGTGTCTAGGATCCGCACTGGCTGCTCAACATAGGTGAGATCCTCTTGGATCTCCACATCAGGCTCACTAAGAACCTTGCTCGGATCTGACACAAATTTCCTCAACATAGAAACATGGAAAACCGGATGGATTCTCTCCATCGAAGCAGGCAAGTCCAGCTTGTACGATACATTCCCAATCTTTTGCAAGACTTCGAAGGGTCCGATGTACCGTGGAGCTAGCTTACCTTTCTTCCCGAACCGAATCACCCCTTTCATTGGAGACACCTTGAGCAATACCAAATCCCCCTCCTGAAACTCTACTTGCCTTCTGCGAATGTCTGCATAACTCTTCTGTCTGCTTGCAGCAGTCTTGATCCTTTCTCTGATTATGGGTACCACCCTGCTGGTGATCTCTACTAGCTCAGGCCCTGCTAAGGCCTTTTCTCCAACCTCTTCCCAGCAAACAGGTGATCTGCACTTCCTTCCATACAAAACTTCATATGGAGCCATCCCGATGCTAGCATGATGGCTGTTATTGTAGGCAAACTCCACCAAAGTTAGATGCTGCCTCCAAGAACCGCCAAAATCCAGCACACACATTCTGAGCATATCCTCCATTGTCTGGATGGTCCTCTCTCACTTTATTGTGATTAATACTTAACAATATTATATATACCTATTACAATTTCTATTGAAATTAGTGGCAATTAAAAAAAAGTTAAAATTATGATTTTTTGTACTAGTCTAAATAAAAAAAAATAAAATTTGAGATTTTGAGCTAAATTACACTAATTTTTAAAAACTTGAATTAAATTACAAAATAATAAAAAATTTAAATTTTTATATTATAATATTAATTTACATAGTATTAAATACAATGAAATAATTTACATTATATTGTCAGGTCAGTAAAATACATTCTCTCAATTCAAATTTTATATTTGAATATAATTATAACAAAAAAATTTACAATTTTAAAAAATTTTATAAATTTTTTTAAAGTTTTAAATTAGATTATAAAATAGTAAAAAATTTTAAATTTTTCATATAAATTGCCATTATTTAAATTTTAATAATATAAACATTTTAATTATGATTATTATAATTAGCCTATATTGCAAGTATTTATGACTTGTGATAAATTTGTAGGAATAATAATAATTTAAGGATTATTTGGAATTACAGCAGAATTGTTATACATCAGCGACAGTTGTTTTATGACATTTTTGTCATTTAGTGACAGAAACGCGAAGGAATATCAGCATCGCTGGACTTAGCTCCAAATGTTTTCAGTCGCAAATGTCGTCCTAATGATATTAAAAGAAGTAAATTTCGGTTGAAAATTGACAAGGGTATCAAAAGCAACCGTTGGCAATTTATCGCATAAGCTTTTTTTTTTAGTATAAAAAAACTCTTAACCGATGAAAATATTTTATCACAAAAGTCTTTTTTTTAGTGAAATTTAAATTGAAAAAAAAAAACCCAAATTGTTTTAATCCAATGTTTTTAGCTAAATCAATTCTCAAACTTTACCTTTATGACTAAATAAGATATGATCTAATTAAAAATTATTTATTAACAACAAAATACTATTTTTTAATAATAAAATTTATTTTTTAAAATTTAAATATATAAATTAATAGTTTAATTAATATAAAATTAAAGAAATTAAAAATAATAAATACTTTTTAAAATTATAAAAATAATATTTTATTAAATCAGGACTTATTTAGTTATGTAGATAAATTTTAATAATTTATTTAGCCCAAAAATAGTATTCGCCTTATTTGGACGTTCATCAAAAGTTCAAACGGTTGATTTGAACTTTTTTTTTTAATTTAAATTTATTTTATAATTTTTTTCTTGAATAATAAAGTAAAAAATTTAAAATTAATTGCAATTTTAGTCAATTAATTAAATTAAATTTAAAAATTTAATAATAAATTATAATATAACCTTTAAATTTTTATGTAATTAATAAAATAGTTTTTTGAAGTAACTATTTTTATTTTAACTATGTTTATTAAATTAAACTATGTTCTTTTTTTGTCAATTACATTTATTTTTCCTTTTTAATAAATTAAAGAATTTTTAATTTTACTTTAAATTAATTACAAACATATTTTAATTTTTATATAAAAAATAATATTGTTAAATTAATTTTAACAGTAATAGTATTAGCATTTTTTACTACTAAATATTATTAAGCATGCTCAATAAGAAACTTAAGAGTATCATTAATTTTAAATACTGTTAAAATTAAATAATATTATTATTTTTTACTATAATATTTATTAATAACAATGTATTGTATGAGAAATTTAATTTAAGAACAAATTTTCATAATATTTTAATTATTTAAAGAGAAATAATATAATTGATAAAATAAGACGCAGATAAATTTAATAATAACAAATAAAAATATGGCTGATATAAAAATTTTTATTTTGAATGAGTATTTTATTAATTAAATAAAATTTCATTTATTGTCGATTTTGTTAAATTTAATTTAATTTAATTTAATTTATTAATTAAAATTGCAATTAATTTTAAAGTTTTAATTTTATTATTTAAGAGGATATAAATATAATTTTATGTCAGCATTTGATTTTTTTCTTTTCAATATGCTTTAATTAAAATATGAAAACTTTAACTTATTTAAAGATTTACTAAAAATTAAGATGGATTTAAACTTTTTTCAATAATTATACTCTAATTTATTTTTGAAAAATAATTTATATTTAAAAATATTTATTTAAAAATAATTTTATAATAAAATAATTTTTTTTTATAATCAATGAATATATTAAAAATGAATCAAGTATTAACATTCAAATCAAGTAGAGGCTCAATAATGAGAGTAGCCTCCTCAACTCAAATACATACTTAATTAGAAACAAAAAGCAAATAAGCTAATGCATGAGGAGGACCATTTCCAGCTCGCTAAATAAAGGACCATCCATAGAGTTGAAGCTATGTAGTTTGAAGAAGACAATCCCGTAAGACATCTCTTAAAGCATTATTAAAAGAAAAGCCCGATCGTAGTAATCTATAATGCTTCTGCAATTCGATTCAGCAATGATCTAAAAGAAACATAACTCCAAAGCAAGTTGTAGCCCGAAATCCATGGCCATAGCCTCACAAACAGTAAGCTCCCACCTATCATTAACATAGGTAGAAGCACAGGCTAGGATTTTTCCTTGGAAATCTCGAAACACCACTCCAAAGCCCACCAAACCGTTCCTCACAACCCCTCATCCACATTCATCTTTATTAACCCTTTCGGAGAGACCCACTTGTCAACTGGAAGCATTGGAGACCCAACAGTTGCTTCTGTATCCACTGAATAGAGTTGGTGGAACTTAGCATGCATCAAATTAGCACGACAGCTTATGGTAGTCCAATGCCATTCTTTTTTATCAAAGAAAAGTTTATTCCAACCGCACCAGATTTGATAACATACATGCACTACTAGACACAACTCGTCCATCGAAGCCAGGTCACCAACACTTGAAACTATCTTCAGAGACCGTGGTAACCCAACCTAGTCCACATGAAGACCAGAACCTATCGACCATTAAGCAATCCCGACATAAATGAACAAGACTCTCTAGCTGATCACACCGAAGACAACAAGCAGGGACAGATGCCAGACACTGATGAAGAATGTCCTGCGTGGGTAAGATATCCAAAAGAGCATGCCAAACAAAGGTCTGAATCTTTGGTGGAACCAAAAATTTCCACATTGCTGATATATTGTTTTCATTGGGAAGAAAGAAGAAGTGCCATATCTTGTTGATTCAATTTTAATGCAAGAGCAATGCGATACCCACTTTTAATAGTATAAAACCCCCTTTTTTCATAGTGCCAAACCCAAGTATCCTCCCGAGAGAACTTGAACATAGGGATGGAAGTTGTAACGACCCAGAAACTGGACCGCTACCGGCGCTAGGATCCAGATCGGCATAAAGCTGCCGGGACCCGTAGCAAGCCTAACATACATCTTGTATACCTGTTATATCTCATACATGATCAAACATATACATAAAAATTTTTAACTTTTCTATCATTCACCAAGCTTAACCTGTGCATGCACAACTCATAATCATAAACCCCACACTGGAGCCCTCATCAAATGCTCCAATGGGGTAACATATCATACATTAAGCTTGGTTTACATGAATATCAATAAATCATTTCATAAAAAGATCATGTACTCAAAAAGGGATAACATACTATAGGGCCAAGCACAATTCCATCCTCAATATAATTTCTTACATTACATGACTATTCAATACATTACATCACAATATCCTCATGTCCACAACTAACTATTACATAAAATACTTCTATTCCTGCTGATCTCCTGGTCTATCCCGTACCTGCAAATCTGGGGAATTTAGGGAAAGGGGTGAGCTACTAGAGCCCAGTGAGCAGAATAGTAAAACATTAAATTTAACATTCATGCTTTAATGGAATGCATCACAACACAAACAAATCACATCAAGGATGAACTTGTCACCAATAGCCCTCTACATAGCATTCAAATGTGCCAAGGGCGTAGAATGGGCCTCACTGGTCTTTCTCTTACATAGTGCCAGGGGCGTAGAATGGGCCTCACTGGTCTTTCATACCGTATCATCATCATATCATATCATATCATAGGGAGGGCTAAAGGATCATCCAACATTCATCCACATCATCATCATATTATGCAATGCAGCATATTCGTGAATTCTAATGCAAACAACCTAATATATCACATGGCATTCGTGATGCATGAACATGCTCAATTTTATTTATTTGCTTTGGAAATAAAAGTCCATTCTACTCACCTCAGGCTAGCTCGGACAAGACCCTGAAGCAGCTATCTCACTGCTGGGGTCCTCGGTTCCTCGGGTCTGAACCTACACAGGTGGACTCAAATGAGGGACCAAACATACATGAACATAACTCTAAAATACTCCTCAAAAACCCCCTAAAACACCTTAAAACAATCACAGAAATCATGCAAAGGAAGGCTGAACATGACACTTTCGGCGGCAGGTTCGGCGGCCGAAAGTCCCTCCAGAGCTGAAAGTCATGCACCTTCGGCGGCACTTTCGGCGGCCGAAGGTTCCTTCCAGAGACGAAACTCATGCATGTTCGGCGGCACCTTCGGCGGCCGAAACTCCCTTCCAGAGCCGAAAGTCCACTTTCGGGGGTAGGGTTCGGCAGCCAAAGGCCTGCCTCCACAGGCAGGTTCGGCAGCCGAAAGTCCCTTCGGCTACCGAACCTGAGTTCTTCCAAAGGGCAGAACTCAGCCTCCACAACGCACATTTGCCTCCCAAACCATTCAACTCAAAAACCAACACTTCCAAAACATGCATACACACATACATAAGCTTATAAGGGTCTCAAACTAGCCTAAACCCCAACCAAAACGCATCAAACATACATATACAACACACATTGTCCATATACTCAACATTTACCAAAAACTCAATATTAACCTAAACATGCATTTCTACCCTATAAACTTTCATAAAACTTATTTAAAACATGAAATGAGCTAAGGATCTACTCTTACCTCTTGAAGATCGAGAGGAAAGGCGATCCAACTCGGAGATGGGAGAGATCTAGCTCCTTGAACCTCTAAGTTCCAAAACTTGCTCTAAGCTCACAAATCTTCAAAAACCAAGCAAACACTTGTTACAACTTGAAAGATTGAAGGAAAATCATAAAAAACGACCATGGGAGAGCATGGACTCACCGTTGGCCGAAAATAGGGGAGAAAGCTCGCCTGTTTCGGCCATGGAGCTCTTATATAGGGGCTGGCCAGACCACCTTCGGAAGCCTAAAGTGCCTCCAAAACTCATGCAAGTTCGGCGGCCGAACATGGGGTTCGGTGGCCGAACCTGAGCCACTTTCGGAAGCCTAACTTGCCCCCCTAAACTATCCAATGTTCGGCGGCCGAACCTGGAAATGCCTCCATGATCTTTTTCATTCAAAACTCAACTTCTTTCTTGCTTAAAATCATAAAATACATTAAAACATTTTATAAAAACATGATTTTACCCTTCTAGAGGTTTTTGACATCCGAGATTCCACCGGACGGTAGGAATTCTAATACCGGAGTCTAGCCGAGTATTACAGAAGTAATGCGATCAACATCAACCGGAAGAAAAACAGCTCTGAGCAACTCTATATTCCAACACCTAGAATTGGTGTTAATTAATTATGATACCATAGCATTGAATAGCAAAATCTATTGTGGGGATACAACTTTAAAAGACAAAGGTAATGAAATCCAAGGATCCAACCAAATGCGGGCTTTAATATCATCTCCTATTTGCCACCGGAGACCCCGAGTTAAGATGTCCCTTCCAACCATAATACTCCGCTAAGTGAAACTGGGAACTGACTCCATTGCAGAATCAAGAAAAGAGGACCGAGGGAAATAACGGGCATTTAATAATCAAGCAACCATAGATTCAAGATTTTGTAAAATTCGCCACCCTTGGTTAGCCAATAAAACCTTATTGAAGACCTCAAAATCATGAAAACTCATTGCACCTTCCTACTTTGGTCAACACAATTGAGCCCGAAACAATAGGACATCTTTCTTTCATTATGATGTTGACCCATCAGAATTGACTAATCATAGCCTGTAGCTCATTACAAGGCCCAACCGGTGACAAAAAGCATTGCATAATGTAGGTAGGAATAGCCTGAACAACTACCTTAATCAACAGCTCTCTTTCCCGTCCGGATAGTAACCGCTCTTTCCAACCTTATAACCGCTGCCATAATCTATCCTTCAAAGTCGAGAAAACCATATTTTTATTTTTTTTCCAATCACCGTAGGCAAACCAAGATACACCTTATGGGTATCCACTATGCGCACCCCTAAAGTAATTGCTAAGGAACACTTTAAAGGATCATCCATATGAGCACTAAACACTACTTTGAATTTGTGAAAATTAACCTTTTGTCCAGAAAGAAATTCATACCATTGTAGAATATCAGAGATAACAGAAACTTCAGCCAATGTGGCTAGAAGAAATAAAATGCAATCATTTGCGAACAAAAGATGTGAAATACAATGTGCTCCTCTACAAATGCGAATGTCATGCAACTGATTCTCCATGATTGTTGTATTTAAAAAACTTGTAAGGCCTTCTATGAAAAATAAGAAAAGATAAGGCGATAAGGGGTCCCTTTGTCGAATACCTTGTGACGGAGTACTGTGGCAGACCAGATTCCCATTAATAAGCACTAAATACATAATTGATCGAACACAAGTCATAACCAAAGACACCCAAGCTGGCGAGAAGCCTAATGTAACGACCCAAAAATCGGACCGCTACTAGCGCTAGGATCCAGGTCGACTTAAGGCCGCCGGGACCCGTAGCAAGCCAAACATTCATCCTGTAAACCTGTTTAATCCCATACATGATCAACAATTATATAAAAATCTTAAAACTTTCTCATTGGTCATTCATTCACTCATTCATTCATTCATTCATTCATTCTATCATTCTTTCATTCATTCATTCCTTCACCAAGCTTAACCTGTGCATGCACAAATCATAACATAAAACCCCTCACTGGAGTCCTCATCAAATACTCCAATGGGGTAACATAACATACATTAAGCTTGGTTTACAATAATCATCATTTAACATTTAAGATCATGTACCACAAGGGGATTAACAATTATACTATGGTCAAGCACAACTCTAAACTTCCATAAGCAACATTACATTACATTTCTATACTATACTTTTACATTACATCATATTCATGTCCACATCTAGCTATTACAATAATATAACTCTACTCATGCTGACCTCCTGGTCTACCCTGTACCTGCAAACCTGGGGGTTAAGGGAGAGGGGTGAGCTATAAAGCCCAGTGAGCAGAATAGTAAAACATCCAATTTATCTTTCATGCTTTAATGAAATGCAACACAGCACAAACAAATCACATCAAGGATGGACTTGTCACCAATAGTCCTCTACATAGTCCAATCGTGCCAGGGGCGTAGAATGGGCCTCACTGGTCTTTCTCTTAACATAACATAACATAATGTCATAGTGCCAGGGGCGTAGAATGGGTCTCACTGGTCTTTCTCTTAACATAGTGCCAGGGGCGTAGAATGGGCATCACTGGTCTTCCGTACCGTATCATCATCATACCATAACATACGAGGACTAAAGGATCATTCAACATCCATCCACATCATCATCAAGTTATGCAATGCAACATATTCGTGAATTCTAATGCAAACAACCTAGTATATCTCATGGCATACGTGATGCATGTATCATGCTCAAAATTTATTTATTTGCTTTAAAACATAAAGAGTTATTCCACTCACCTCTGGCTGAAGCTCTAATGACTCCGAAGCAGCTATCTCACTGCTGAGGTCCTCGGTTCCTCGGGTCCGAACCTACACAGGTGGACTCAAGTGAGGGACCAAACATCCAAGAACATGACTCTAAAATACTCCCCAAAAACCCCCTAAAACACCTTAAAACAATCACATAAATCATACAAAGGAAGGCTGAACAGGGCACTTTCGGCGGCAGGTTCGGCGGCCGAAAGTCCCTCTAGAGCCGAAAGTCATGCACCTTCGGCGGCACTTTCGGCGACCGAAGGTTCCCTCCAGAGACGAAACTCATGCATGTTCGGCAGCACCTTCGGCGGCCGAAACTCCCTTCCAGAGCCAAAAGTCCTCTTTCGGGGGCAGGATTCGGCAGCCGATACATGCTACCATAGGCAGGTTCGGCGGCCGAAAGAGCCTTCGACTGCTGAACCTGAGTTCTTCCCAAAGGGCAGAAACTCAGCTCCAACATGCACAAAAGCCTCCCAACTCATTCAACATGCATTTACCTATTCTACAACATGCATACTCAAGCATATAAGCTCCTAGGGGCTTCAAACTATCCTAAACCCCAACTACAACACATCAAACATACATAACCAACATACATTACTCATAAACACACATTTAACCAAAAACTCAACATAAACCTACACATGCATTTTTACCCCAAGAAACTTCATAAAACTTGCTTAAAACATGAAATGAACTATGGATCTACTCTTACCTCTTGAAGAACGAGAGGAGAGATGATCCTAGCTCGGAGATGGGGAGAAATCAACTCTTTGGTCTCCAAGCTTCAAAACTTGCTCTTTTTATTCAAATATCTTCAAATCAACATAAAACTTGTTAAAACATGAAAGATCGAAGGAAAAACATCAAAGATCAACCATGGGAGAGCATGGACTCACCGTGGCCAAAAATGGGGAGAAAACTCGCCCGTTTCGGCTATGGAGTCCTTTTATAGGGGCTGCCAGACCACCTTTCGGCAGCCTAAAGTGCCTCCAAAACTCATGCAAGTTCGGCGGCCAAACATGAGGTTCAGCGGCCGAACCTTTGAAACTTTCGAAAGCCTAACTTGCCCCCCTAAACTATCCAATGTTCGGCGGCCGAAGTTGAGGTTCGGCGGCTGAACCTGGAAATGCCTCCTTGGTCTTTTTCATTCAAAACTCAATTTCCTTTCTTGCTTAAAACCATAAAATACATTAAAATATTTTAGGAAAACATGGTTTTACTCTTCTAGAGTTTTCCGACATCCGAGATTCCACCGGACGGTAGGAATTCCGATACCGGAGTCTAGCCGGGTATTACACCTAATTTCAATAACATGTTCTCCAAAAATGACCATTCAACTCGGTCATACGCCTTTGTCATATCAAGTTTTAGAGACATTAAAGAACGACTAGATGGGCATCTATTTCTCATATAGTGAAACAATTCAAATGCCACCAACACATTATCCGTGATTAAACGACCAGGTACAAACGCTGACTGAGAGGAATCCACCACATCCCCAATAATAACCTTCAATCGGTTAGCAATAATCTCTGTAATAATTTTCATAATTACATTGCATAAACTAATCAGTTGAAAATCAGATATGAGTGTGGGTTGTTTCACTTTCGAAATCAAACAAATATGGATATTGTTTAAGCCAGTTGGGATCCCACCCCCATGGAGAACATGCTGAACCAATGACACAATTTCATCACCAACAACCCCACAATATTTCTGAAAGAACAATAGAGGTAAGCCATCAAGACCTAGGGCTTTGATAGGATGCATCTGTTTAACTGCTAGCAAAATCTCATCAGCGGAATAGGGATATAGTAATTGACCATTCATAGCTGGATTAACCTTACTAGAATCAAAATTCAAATTATCATTAAACCCTCCACCAGATTCTGTGGAAAACAAGTGTGAATAGAACTGAATAACGTGGGCATGTAAAGCGCAACCCTATTCTTCCTGACTAGAGGAATCTGTAAGCAACTGAATATAATTATTCTTCATGTGCGACGTAGTTACAACATGGAAATATAGAGTATTATGGTCTCCTTCCTTTATCCACAATTGCTTAGACCGTTGACGCCACATCATCTCCTCTCTGCATTCAGTCTCAGCCAGTTTAACTTTCAATGCTTATCGACAAAGTTAGGGCACACCCATAGAAACTCCTTATCTATTCAACTCAGAAAAAATCAGCTGACGTTGAGAGTGTAAATTACCAAAGGAATTTCGGCTCCATACCTGCAGGCCTGTGCTAGAGTTAGGTACCCATTCCTTCCATTTAGTGGCAATTGTTGAAGAATCACCTCCTTTCCAACTAGAACATATAACATCCAGGCAGCCAGCATCTCGAGTCCACATCGCCCCAAACCTAAATTATCGTCTATGTGTGCATTGAACCTGAGACAGACCATCCATATGCAGTAGAATGGGCAAGTGATTAGAACTAGAAGTCAACAAATGCATAAGGGAGGCATGTGGAAACAATTCCTTCAATGTAGAAGAAACAACAACCTTGTCTAAATGCTCCTCAATGAAAGCTTGTCCCCTTCGGCCATTATCCCAAGTGTAAGGGTACCCTGAAAAACCCAAATCTGCTAAACCGAACCTCCAACAACACCTCTCAAAAAGCATCAATAAAATTTTCAAGCCTATTAGAAGCTCCCGCTTTCTCTTAATGAGCCATTATCTCATTAAAATCACTCATCACCAACCAGGGAAGAGAGGAAGCTGAACAAAGTCAGCAAAGAAGCTGCCAAGAACAGTATTTATTCCTCCACTTTGCAAAATTGTAAAAACTAGAGAATCGCCATGGTGCTAAACCACCACCTTGAGTAATTGAGAAATACACATGTTGTGCCGAGAAAGATAACAATTGCAAAGAAAGAGTATCATCCCAAAAACATGCCAACTCCCCACCACCATTAACACTCCAAACTACAAAAAGATGTTTAAAATCAAGAGTAACTTTAATAAAAGCTATTCAATCCTCACTTGAACGTGTCTCCATGAGGAAGAGAATGTTGGGAGTGTAAGACAAACATAATCGTTATGACCAACTGCTGAGGGACTCCCTAATCCTTAACAATTGTAACTTATAATTTTCTGCTCTAGGCTACCTTACGGTGCACCAGTGGCTATCTCTGTCAACGATACTGCAGTATGGGATAAACATTGCTTCTTACCAACCTCCGACTATCCCAAGCATTCCGAAACTATTAACTAGTCCACATCCCATTTGGGAGACACTATAACTAATGGTTCCACAAAAACTTGTCCCCCAACCCATTGCTTACAACGCCAACCAGCTCGCTTCTTAGACGATGTAGGGCTTCCTTCAATATCCACAATATCCCTTTGTCTAGGAGTGTCAATCACAGACGAATTAATGTCACGTTCACTATCCCCTAGTGCATGATCCTGACTAGCCGTCCCTTTGGGATTAAGAGCATGCAGAATCTAATGCAACGTACCTGAATTGTGCAAAAAGGAATTAACATCACTTTCCAAACGCGTTCCCGAAGCTGTAGAACCCTCCATTGATGGACCAACCGAGTTATTGAGGAGATCAGCCACTAATTGGGCTCCATTATCCTTATCAAGTTTGTTTCTCAATTGAAAAGACTTCTCCATGGACACAGGCAGACAATCCCCATATTGTGGTGTTGTGACAACATCCCTAATTGAACACTCCTTCTAAACATGACTTATGCAGCCACAACTATAGCAGAAACGAGGAAAAAGGCGTTCATATTTTATTGAAATCCATTTCACAGTTTTATTATCCAGTTTCAACAAGACACCACGACGAAGCAGTTGGGCTAAGGGAATAGTCACTTCGAAACGTAAGGCAGAAGTCCACCCTAAACAATCCGAATCATCGAAAGTAACAAACTTCCCTAACATATTAGCAATGAATTCAGCAGTTTTGATTGAGAAACAAGTAAATGGAACACCATATGCCCGTGCCCGAAAAGAAACCTTCGTAAATTTAATTGTAGAAAAGGCATCATCCTCACGCATAGCTTACAATAACACCAACTGATCATCAAAGCACCATGGACCCCCATCTAGCATGTGTGTTTTATCCTCCGCAAGGAAGAACTGGGAAAGAAACAAATTAGACTCTATCTATCAAAAGCCAAAACCCTTCTTTAAATGCCAGCTTCGTAATAGAGTTGAACGTAGAGCTGACACATTGAACAGCTTATCAGTTAACACCTTGTAACATGAGTTAAATTAAAATAATCTCTTATCAAATTTTAATATTTATTTTATAAAGGTCTGACCAAGTGTAACATGAGTACAATGACTCAAAAGCGTTTATGACACAGGACGATGGAAGAAATTTTTTTCATACTCACTCAGTGTTCTAGGTGCTTTATTATTATTATTATTATTATTATTATTATTATTATTATTATTATTATTATTATTATTATTATTATTTTCACACTTGTATTGCTTTGTTTAGAATAAAAGTAAAGTAAAATAACATATAAAAAAGTTTTTTTTCCATAAAAACTCAAATTTTATAAATATATATATATATATATATATATATATTTATTTTTAAAATTTTATTTATTATAATTTTGAATTAATAATACTTATTTTATCTAAAATATTTTAAAAAATAACATAATTGGGATTTCTTCAAATATATATTATTATTTCTACCGAGAAATATTTATTTTTAGTAAATCATTCTTATAATATATAAATACTTTTAAAAAAATATGGCACTGCATGTTATTTAACTTTTTTAAATACTTTCTAATAATTATAATTTAATTTTTTTTAAATGGGAATAATTTTTTTTTAATTATTAGTGATTAGATTGATAAAATATTTTGGTTCCAGTCAAAAGGATTTGTACACGTGGTAGGTGGGAAAGTTGAGGTGGCTGTTTCCTTACTGACACTCAATCAAGGAGGAAGCAGTGGGTACACGTGGCTATGGATATGGTTCCTCACCTTTTTTTTGCTCTCGAGATCTTTCTGATGCTGACTTTGCTTTAACTTTATTTTTACTGTTTCTTCTTTTCTTAGTTCTTATATTATCTCAATTTATTATTATTTTTTATTTAAATGCTTCGAGATTATCCACAAGGATTTAATACTGTGTGGTCCTCGGTGAGTCGGTGGGACTGCCTTCGATGTGAGCCAGCCGCGACTCGCTCGATAGAAGTCGTTGGGTTGGTAAATTTTGTTTTTTTTTTTTAAAGAGATTATTAAAATTTGTTGAGAAAAATAAATATGCATTTATGCAACTGAATTAAATTTTAATTAAAGTAATAATTATTTATTTATTTTTTATCATATAATAAATTTACATCTCAAGACCCAAAAATACATAAATATAAAAAAAAATTACAGAAAAACACCAAAAACTTAAAATACAAAAATCAAAACAATTTAAGATCAAAGCAATCCAAATCAAATTAAAATAATAAAAAATAATTAAATCAGCTGAAAGTGAATTAAGCAAATTACTTGAAAATGGAAAAAATACAGCAGTTAATTTCATAAAATTAAAGAAATTAAATAGTAATTTTTTTATTATTTAATTGTTATTATTATCATCATCAAAATTGCATTACAGCATTGCAAAAATGTGCAAAAATATTGTAATAATGTCTGAAGAAAATATAAATTACGTAATATTTAATTTTGCAGTAACAAGTTTTTTCGACTAAAGTTTTATCATGGTGTAAGTCTAATAATTAGCTATGGTATGTATTTATAAGTGACATAAGTAGATATCAATCAACTGTGAATATAAATGCCATTGATATTCTAATATTTAAAATTTAAATTAAAATAATTGATTAAATTAAATTAATTTTAATTTAAAAAAATAATTATTTTAATTTAATTTAGATTTGGTTATAAAATATTTGATGAATTTGAATCATTAGTTAACAATACTATATAGTTTTAATAAATAAAGAGATCAGATTCTATCAATATTGAAAATACTTTAATAAAATTTTAAAATATTAAAAATAATGTATACAAATAAAAGATTTATTAAAAATCAGACCGATTAAATTAAATTGAATTAAATTTTACTAGTTCACTTTATATTATTTTTTTTCTAGTTTGATTTGATTTTTATATATGCTTAAATTTTAATTTTTTAATTTTATTCGATTTGGTTCAATTAAATTAAACCGACAGAATACTCATTCTGCTAATATTTCACCACATAAAACTTAAATAAAATAAAATTATTTATATTTCGTCAAGAATTTTAATTAATATCGTCTGATTAAAATAAAATTTAAAAAAATTAAAAATTAAAATTTTTTATTAAATTTTTAAAAATTAAAAATGTTACAAATGGTAAAAAAAAACCATTTATAATAATGAAATTCTAATATGGAAAAATATAAAAAAAAATAAAAATATGTAAAATATAAAATTAACTTTCTAATCGAACTTTGGTATAAATTTGTAGCTCTTATTGTATTTTTAAAAGTTATCCATTTTAAAAAAATTTTTTTAAAAAAATTATTATGACATTTAATGAACATCGTATGAAAAAATTAAATTATTTTTTATCAATTAAATTCGATCTAAATTTTTTATAAAATTTAAAATTATTTATTATATACCATTAAAGACACGCCAAAGATCATAAGATAAAATTATAAAGTTAGTTTCAAAAGTCTATATTAAATATCAATTTAATTTCCTTTTATTAAATAGTATGTCTCTCATGTGTCGATCGCTAAATGCTAAACTTATTTAATAATAATGTGCACTATAAAATCTCACATTATTACTAACAATCACATTAAAATACAATAATAATAGTAATAATAATAATAATAATTATTATTATTATTATTATTATTATTATTATTATTTGCTTACGCTCTGGGATCGGATTATTATGATGGAGGATTAGTTTGGGATTGTGATAGAAAGGAACCCAAACTTATGTGGGAATAGAATGTAGTTAAGAAATAAGCCAAACAAGTTGGATTAAATGTAATGGGAAATGAAGAGGATGTCCGTCCATAAATCAGATAAGTAGCTAAAGCCTAAAGCATAGTGTTAGGTTGTCCTATTAATGAAACATTAGCCAAGATATTGACGTTGGAATTGGAATATATGAAGGAGTTAGTTCAATTACCGGTTCCTCCGCCCATTCTTTAAGATCTTGTGCTTACCATTTGTCCCCCCAACACCCTGAATTCTTTAATTATTTATAATTCCCAAATTAACAAGCTCATATTTCTTGTTTTACAAGAAAGCTTCTTCGACTTGCAACACTTCTTGTTCAAAATTCTTCACTTATTAAGGACTATAGAAAGTGAGAGGTTTACATTTTATTTTTTAAAATAAAAAATTACTTTACACTCTTAATAATATATAATAATCATTTAAAATAAATTATAAGTTATCATTACAATATAAATTCACGTGGCAATAATTTAACAAGTAAATAATGCAGTTAACCATTTTTTTTTTTTTTTTGAAATAGGGGGTGGGGGGAGTCGAATCTTTGACCTCACAAGACTACAAGGATGCACTTTCCACCAGACTAAGCCTCGGAGTGTAGACACCTTAACCATTATTAGTTACAATTCATTGTATTTTTATTATGCTTGTAATCGCGGGACTACTTACCTACTAGTTGATGACATCCTTTATTAAGCGGCTGCACACATCATTTCTGAATTATTAGAAAATTTTATATTTATCTCTATATTATTATAATTTATATTTATCTCTATATTTTTATAATATAAAAGGAAAAATATTATAGAAATAAATATATATTATTCTCTCACACTATGCAAATTTTAAACAATTATTAGCATTCGCTTTATCTTGCAATATATTGTTCTGACTCGAGCGTCTCGAGCGTCTTTCTTACAGGTCTAATCTATTAGAACATAACTCTTTCCAAACTACATTATATATAAAAATTAATATATATTTAGTTTTATTTTTAGAATTAAATAATTTATTTTTTATATTTTGACTCCATCAAATTGTAGGTCTTTTTATTTAATTTTTTATTAATTATCTTTAAAATAATTAAAATACTTTTAAATATATAAATTTATTTAATTTTTAAGTTATATCAAAATTAATACTTATATCTCTTTAACTTTTTTAAAAGTAAATAATTTAATCATTATATTTTAACTTTATGCCTTTGTGAAAAAAAAAAAGACATCTAGTTTAATGAAATTAAATTATAGAAATTAAAATGTTAAGTTTTAAAAATAAGGAATACATATGTTAATTTTATATAAATAATTTTTTAGTAAATAAATTTATTTTTAAACTATAACAAATAATAAATTATATAATTTTAACTATAACTTTCGACGCAAGTTTTCCTCTGTGGTTCCTTTGTGACTCAATACTCTCGTCTTTTCATCCTCCTTAAACCTAACTTTTTCTTTCCCCTTCCCTATAAAAGACGATCTGCATCAATTGACTATCGATGAAGAAGAAGATGTTGTTGTCCCTATTAAGAGTTTCAGAAATATTCCGATCGTCACTTATGATTTTTGTATGGTGGGGATGTTTCTCACATATAATCCAATCAATTTTCAGAATATGCAGACCTTTTTAGCAGATTTATGACATTTTTTAGAAGAGGTATCTATTAGGGAATTAGAGGCAAAAAGATATCTATTTCGATTTTTTAATAATGTTAATTTTGAAAATATAAGAAATGGGGCTCTTGGTTGTACAATTGATTCCTACTTGTTTGAAAGGAGATACAAAGTAATGAAAATCCTCTCCATATCCCTCTAACTTATTCTGATTTTTGGGTTCTGATTAAAGACCTCCCTTCTGGTTATTATAACAAGACGTTGGCTAAATCGGTCGGGGATTTTGTTGGCCACTATAAAGAGTATGATATGAAAAATGCTTCAGCTATGTCGCCGGGCCCTATGAGAGTTAAAGTTTGTTTGGACATTCGGCAACCATTGAAACGACGGAAGAAGTTTGTTGGAGATGATGGTACTATGTTTACTGTGAAGTTTCAATACGAAAAGCTGACTATTTTTTGCTATCTATGTGGAAAACTGGGTCATGTAGAGACTTTCTGTGACTTGCGACTGAGGTTGAAGAAAGAAGATATCAAGTTTGGTTGGGTGAGTTCCTCAGAGCACCTGTTCGTCGGAACTAGAGACCGACAAGCTTGTGGCTGCGTGATTCCGGCAATTCTACTCCGTCAGGATTTGTGGCAAGATTGGCATCAACTAGCAATTTTGAAAATACTAATTTGACAGCACATAATAGGCAATTCTCCTTATTTGGCAAAAGCCAACCCATTATAAATAAGGAGACTGAGGACCATATTATGGACATGAACAAGAATTCTGTGGGCCAAAGTAGTTCTGATAAGTTTGATGAGGAGATTGCAGCCCGAAAAAATGATGATGCTAAGAAAAGGCCAAGAAATACTAAACATAAAATTGTTACATGTTTTCCTTCCTCTCAACAGGATGTCTCTAACAACATCCCTGTAAATGTTAATTTGACAGGCAACAGTGAAACGGCTCATCCCGTCAAAGGTCGGGATAACCGAAAGCAATGATCGTCCTGAGTTGAAACTGCCGAGGACTCGATAATCCTCGGACAGTTAATGCATTGAAGGATTTAGTTACTAGTTATAAGCCAGACATTTTATGTTTTATGGAAACAAAAGCTCTTAGTTCTTGTATGGAATTTTTTTGTAGTTTTTTATATTTTGATGGTTACTTCTCAGTTAATAGACAAAGATTGGGAGAAGGCCTTTCATTAATGTGGAAGAGTCATGTGTCTGTTTTTGTGGTTGGATTTTCTTTAAATTTTATTGATTCGGTTGTTTTGGAATTATTATGGGTTTTCGGAATCGCAACGACGACGTCAGTCTTGGAACCTTATTCGAGCTATATCTCGTAGAAACTCTCTTCCGTGACTTTGTTTGGGAGACTTTAATGATTTATGCTCGAGAGATGAAAAAGAAGGAGGAGCATCTTTGTCAAATTATCTTATGTAGGGATTTAAACAGGCACTTAAGTAGTATTTTTGTCAAATTATCCTATACAGGAATTTGATTTTGAATGATTGTAAATCTTTGTTAGACCCTACAATATTTCTATTAGATGGATTCGTCTTAATGCTACTCTAACTGCTCATACTTTGATTAGAAAATCTATTAGGTATAATTATCTCTCTATTTAAAATAATATCCTTTTTATTTAATAAAATTTTATTAATAGAATTAGTAGATTTGTTTTAAAAAAAATAAATAATAAATTTAATGTAGTTAAAAGCATCATAAATTAATAAATTATATTGTATTTAATTAGAAAAATACAACTTATCCTGTAAATTACATTATCTTTAAAAGGAACTAATCTACCGATTAATGACTCCACAATTTGGTCTTTTCTATTGATTGTCTCATGATAGGACAGGTGTGAGCATCCACGCGTTGTTTATGCTTAATCGTGTTAAGCTTTCTTTTTAAAAGGTAACCCAACTGGGTTAATTTAAATTTGTTTAATACACTTCTTTCATGCCCGACCATTGTTTTTCAAATTGGATCTCAGCCCATCATAAAATATTAATATATTATTAAAGGGTGAAATGGAATAACGTCTGATCTCTTATCTTTTAATTAAAGATTTTAAATTTAAATTTTAAATATAAATTACCTATAAAATTAAATTCTATTTTATTTTATTTTATTTTTAAAATATTTTTTTAAAATATTATTTAATAAAATTTAATATCTAAAAATTTATATAATTAAAAAATTAATAAAAAAATTATTTTTTTTAGTGTGAAAAAATAAGATCAACGAAAATTAAGTTAAACTCATCTTAAATTAAGCTTGCTTATATCATCTAGCTCGGTTCATATACAGGCTTGACATTAATAATTATATTATAAAAAATAAATGCAAATATAATATAATTCAATTTAAAATAAAAATCAATAAAATCTTAAAATAAAAACTATTGGGTCCCATAGTATTGC
The DNA here is from genome assembly GCF_001659605.2 of Manihot esculenta. Lineage (NCBI taxonomy): Eukaryota > Viridiplantae > Streptophyta > Magnoliopsida > Malpighiales > Euphorbiaceae > Manihot > Manihot esculenta. Next base: position 5,670,092 of record NC_035163.2, read on the forward strand.
TGGAGGCACGTGCCAATGAAATGTGGAAGGAGAGGGGAGCCATCCCTATTTATAGGTTCATCTCTCTACACAACTTTGTCCTATATCGTTTTTTTAATTTCATTTTCTATTAATGATATTTTTTAATTTTTATTTTACATCAATAATTTTTTATAATAAAGTTATAATAATATATTATATATTATGATTAAATATTCCTAACTCAAATTTATATGTATAAATAATTTAAATATATATATACTCTCCCTATTAGTTGGTGTTCTCTAGATAGTGTCGATGGTGTTCTTTCATTAAAATTTAAAATAATTTTTAATGTTTAAAAATATTGAAATAAATATTCTATTAACAAAATATTAGAGGAATTATTAATATTTTTTTGGAAAAGGTTGATTTTTTAAACTTAAATCATAAGATTTGGGCTAATTGGATAAAAAAATTTAATTTTGGCATTATATAAATCTTTCCTTAAAGTATAGGGGTAAAAATAAGATTTTTTGCATTTTAAATACTATATTATGCTTAGAAAAATCAAAAATTAAAATAAACATAAATATAAATTTGTAAAATATAAGATCAATATAAAATATGAAATTGAATTTTATATAAATGTATATTTTATTTAATCAATTAATATAAATAATTAATTTAAATATATATTTTATAATAATATTTTTAAATTTTTAATATATTTCCATTTGAAAATTAGAAGTTAAATATTTTTTTAGAAATATTAATTATTTACAATGAAAATTATTAATATATTTTTTTATAAATTATTAATTAAAATATATAAAATTAAATCAGTTCAGATATTATTTTGTTAATAGAACAAGTTCAGATATTAAATATTTTAATCGGATTTGGGTAGAGTGTTGGGAGATTCCGGTGGTTAGAGGAAGTTGGCCGTAGAATTTGGACCAGAATTATAGGCCTATGTTTAATCCATTACACGAAGGTTTCTGTTGCGAAAAGAGGACATGGCCCATCAATTCAAGCCCATTAATCAGATATTTTCAAGGTGGTGAACGTCAAGCTTTGTGCTTTTGGACGCTTTTAGATCGCTTGAAGGCTTTGGTGACGCATTTTGAAGATTAAGAACCGGTGGTGGAGAGGTGACAATCAATTCAATGCCACTATTTCTTTCTTGCTATCAAGTATCAACCTTTAAGCACTTTATGGACTCTCTGTCTTTTCATTCTTTCTGCCGGAAAATATTACCAATATGGGTGTCGGTTTTAGGCCAAGTCTCAAGTGCGGTTTCCCAGTTCACTCTCAGTTTGTCTCCAATTCCCCATCCAGGCTCCCTTCTTCTTCTGGTGAGTTCTTTTTTCTACAGATTTTTGTTTCACATGCGTTTATGGAGAATTCATAGAAAAGGGTCGTAGCCTGCTTCGTGTTTACCAATTCATTTTTGGTGATTTACATTAAAAATACTGTGACCCATTGCTGTTTTCTTACTCTTTTCTAATTTTAACGTTAATGGCTCTTGATCGTGAACGGTTCAGTTAAAGGCAGGGAGGGTTCTTTCAACCTGACGAGGTTATCTTTTCTGTCTGTTATTTCTGAAGAGGGTGACATTTTGTATAGAGATCCTCTCAAGGCATTTGCATGTTCACCTGGACTGCAAATCTTAGAGAATGAACATACCCAAGTGGAAGGATCTAAGGTTTGTTATTGGTTTTGTATTAGCTCTTTATTACATTTAATTATTGTTGTCTGCTGCTTGACATCAAATGTTATTTGTAATATTTCAGATGATTTTTGGCAAGGGATCTCATAACACAATTGACATTTTGGTTCCACCTTCAACTTCAAGCTCAAAAGACAGGCATTCAAGGTTTAGTTTGTTATTGGAGAATCTTAACATCTTAGAGGAGTCATTTGCTGATTCTGATGTGTTGAAGTTGGAAAGAGATATTCTAATGCATTTAGGAAGGCTTGGAGCTCTAAAATTATTCAATACATGCCTAAGGAGGACCTTTTCTGATGTTCCTACTGAAACTGTTGGAGAGTGTGAAATCAATGGCATATCAAATAATCATGTAAATGAAGTTATTGTCCGTTCTGCAAAAAAGGAAGAAAGAAAATCTAGAAGAAAAAGAGCTTCTTCGAAAACTAATCTAGTTGCTTCTTTGTCATTGCCTTCAAAATCCATTCAAAGTGGTCCTGGAAAGCCTACTTATTCTTCTGCCAAAAAAGCTTCAAATTCACAGAGTAGAAGATTGGTGATTGCTAGAAATGAAGCAGAAATGTCCAGGGGAGTTAAGGTTATTATAAACTTCTATAAGATAAAAGTGTTGTTTTCTTTTGTTGCTTGAAAGGTGATCTTTGTTAATTTTATCCTATGCTTTTTACAGATGGTTGCAGAGTTGGAGAAGATCAGAACAACTTTGGAAGAGGAAGCTGGGCGAGTTGTCAGCTGGAGTTGCTGGGCTGAAGCAGCTGGACTTGACATGAAGGAGCTGCAGCAGCGGTTGCGTTTTGGTTGGCATTGCAGAGATGAGCTCATCAGGAGCACTCGCCCATTAGTTCTATACTTTGCCAGAAATTACAGGGGTATGGGGATAGCCTTGGAAGATTTACTTCAGGCAAGTTAACTGTATCAATTTATATGTTTGTTTAAACAAAACCTCCATTTTTCATTAAGAAATAAATATCTTTTCATTGGATGCTGATTAACAGACACCCTAACTAAGTGTTTGCTCCCAAATCCAGCTGATTTACTGTCTATAGCTTTGTAGTTATGTTTAGATTGTTATTATTACAGAAGTCAAGTTTGGTGACAGCGTGCATCTAATGTCTTTTATCTTCTGATTTCCTGGCCATGATAAGGATTAAGGATGACACTTCTTGATGTCCATATGGTAGTTTGGTTAGCAAATAAAAATCTGCCATTTATTTAGGAATGTAAATATTTCCCAATTTCAATTCAATTGAGAAGCAGTCAGTATAAGTAGGATATCCTTTTCCAATTATCATTTCAAAGTCGAAAATTCTCCAGGTGAAGCTTTTTCTGCATGGATTTTCCATTGAGTGACAAAAATAAGTGGAGGAAGAAGAAGTACAGTTCTTCAGAGGATATGTCTTGCATACATTTATCTTATATTTTTAGTTTTGCTCTCAACTAAATGGCAGCTTCATTTCCAATGTTTCAGGCTGGAACTGTGGGCGTCTTGCAAGGTGCAGAAAGATTTGATCACACAAGGGGGTACAGATTCTCAACTTATGTACAGTACTGGATACGAAAATCAATGTCAAAGATTGTCACTCGGCATGCTAGAGGGATTCAAATTCCTGTATGTTCCTTCCTGTGTTTGAGAGATAAACTCATATAAATAAGATCTGGAGTTTCATCTGCTAAATTCTTATGCATTCTCTTGTTAGTGCACACTAAGCCAAGCAATAAACCAGATACAAAAAGCTCGAAAAGCCCTTAACACCCGCTATGGGAAATACGCCGATGACACTGAAATTGCCAAGTTCACGGGTCTTTCTTTGGCTAAAATTGAATCAGCAAGCAAATGCCTTAGGGTTGTGGGTTCAATCGATCAAAAAGTCGGAGATAGTCTCAATGCAAAATATTTGGTATGCTTTAATTCTTTGTTTAACCTATCCCCTATGTTTCCTTTAAATGATTGAGTTGAAGCTTTTGATTGATTGATTGTACAATGTCGTTGGAACCCTGGTGCAGGAATTTATGTCTGATACGTCGATACAGAGACCTGAAGAAGTTGTCATGAGGCAACACATGATAAAAGACATACATAATCTTTTAAGAGGCATGGAATCAAGAGAGAGGCAAGTATTAATTCTTAGATATGGTCTCAAGGATTATCAACCCAAATCACTTGAGGAGATTGGGAAGCTTTTTCATGTGAGCAAGGAGTGGGTAAGGAGGTTAGAGAAGAAAGTTATAACAAGACTTAGGAATGAAGAAATCTGCAGAAACTTAAGACATTATATGAATCCATAGTTTCATCCTAGATTCTCCTGTCATATTCATACCTGGTTTTGAGGTTAAATCTGGGGATTTTTGTCATCTATCATTGCAGTCTTCAAGAGATGGAAAATACACCACCAACAAAGGTGGTTGCCTTTGTTTTTAGTGGACTTGTCATTGTCATTCTTATGTGCCTTGAAATGGGGTAATTTACATGGACAGTACACCAATTTAGGTTCTATAACAGTAAGGCATATAGGCTTCATTCTTACATCACATCCAACTTACAGATATATTATTATATTGTTTTTGGTATAAACTGAGTTTACATTGTTCATGGTTCTATGATCTCTTGCATGGGGTCAGGATTTTGATTGTACAATTCTTGTGGAGATATACATAAGCATTGGATTGTTATATGCTATCATTTGAGAAGTGTATATGTACAAAATCTCAAATCACATTATTTAAACTTATATATTATTAAATAATAAGCTGTTTGATAGCAAAGTTGACAACCTGACATGCATATCTAGACTCATAGATAATCATCTTCCATTGATTTTTTTTTTTAATAGAGAAATGGGATACAAGCCTCGAATCTGGGTCTCTCTCATATGAGTGATATGCTTTTATCCACTGAACTAACTCAGAACCGGCGTCTTCGATTTGATTTTATAACATGGATTTGTTTTGGAGAAAATTTATTTTCAAACCAATCCAATTGAAAATGATTCTAGTATGGCTGAATATTTAGCATAACCAATCCAAGCAGGATATTTGGTTTGAATGGATTTTCATTTGGATATAAAAAAAAAAAAAAAAAAACTTGGATATCGAACATTTTTTAATTATAAAATATCGTATTCATAATTTTTTCCATACATGTTACTGATTTTTTTTATTTCATATAACATTTATCACAATAATGTTAATAAAAAATTATAATATAAAATTAATTCATCGCTCATTATCATATTTAAAATATTATGATAATCATGTTTTTTAAATATTATAAATAATAATAAAATTAAAATATCATATTGCCTAAATTAGACTTTTATTTTCCAAATAATAGAACCACCATTTAGTGGTTGGTTTATATCAAATTTAGATTCAAACTGGCCTCATCTAATTGGTTTATATCAAATTTAAATATAAATCGGCTCATTTAATTGATTTTTATTAAATGTAAATCCAAATCGATTCATATGAAGACTATTTATTTAGTTTGCAATTGCAAATTAATTCAATCCAATTTATATGTCATTTAATCGCTTTCGATCTCATCATTATGAATGTGATATTAATTATAAATACAAATAATTAGTCATTTAAGTCTCAATGACCATTCAGAGTTAATTTGTAAAATATAAAGATTTATTTACAAAGAAGTATATTGTTTAGAATCTAACTTATAAAATTGTAGGTACTTATTTGTAAATAAATAAAATAATTTATAAAAAAACTTATTTGTAAATAAGTATATTATTTAAGATCAACTTAAAAAATTATAGATATTTATTTATAAATATTAAAATATTTGTAGTTAAATTTATAATAATATTAGAATAAAATGAAATAAAGAATACTAATATGCATATCTAATTAAACCGGATTTATTTTATTGTTTTAGATGAAAATATATCGTAGATAGCATTTTAATTATTTTTAGTAGATTTATAAATAAATTAACTTTAATTTTGATGACAAAAACTGAATTATAAATTGTTTTAATTGTTAAGAATTTAATGTTAGTATAGAGCTAGTACAATATTTTAGAAGTTAGTATAATATTTTTAGTATATAGTATTCTCGTAGGTTCTAGTATTTTCTAGTTAGTGGTTTATAGATCTAAACTGCCTATATATAGGTAGTATATATACTGAAAATTTACTTTAGAGTATACAATACAAAATACATGTCTAAATACTCTCATTAAACTAAGAGGGTATCAGAGCCAATATTTACCTAACCTCTCTCCTTCTCCCGTCCATAAACATTCTTTAAGATAAGAAACCCTCTCTCATCTAGAAACATTCCTTGAGATAAGAAACCCTCTCCCGTCAAGGAACCCTCTCCCATCCAGAAATATTTCCTTAAAACCTCTCTCTTCTTCCGTCTAGAAACATTCCTTGAGACAAGAAACCCTTTCCCGTCCAGAAACATTTCCTTGAGACAAAGAAACGGCAAAAAGTAGCTCTGTTAGGGTACTAAGCAATTCGGCTCCAATGATCTCCAAGACAATTGTCAAAGATGCCTTGACGCTGCAAAACTCAGATATTCTGGCGATACTTCTCATCTCTGTTCAATTAAACGGAATCAATTACCGAGGATGGAATCAAGACTGAATTTTTACTAGAACAATTGGAGTGTCCTAATCTAGCATAAGGACATAAGGTACAAGTATATGAGATATTTTATGACAAGAAGCATGTGGATGTGGATTGCCTTAGCTAAAATCGTTACTATTCGAATAGATGTGGATTGTCATAAAATTTTCTCTTATAGCTAAAATCGTTACCATTCTAATTTTTATTACCTTAGCTACTTCTGAAAACTGGTCTATCTTTCAAATTGACATTAATAATGCCTTTTTATATGGTTTCATGGAAGAAGAAGTGTATATGCAGCCTCCTGCAGGTTATTCTAAAGCTAGTCCAGGACAAGTTTGCTTATTAAAACGATCACTTTATGGTTTAAGGCAGGCTTCTCGGAAATGGAACGTGGAGTTCACATCTTTTATCCAATCTTTGGGCTTTGTTCGGTCAGTACATAATAATTGTCTTTTCACGCGGGATGAAAAATGATACATTCACTATTCTACTTATCTATGTAGATGATGTGATTATAAGTGGTAATTATTAAGGATAAAGACTAACTATAACAGTTTTATCTATTTGTAACTTGAGTTATAGCTGTATACTTATCTTGTATTTAGTTAGTTGTAGACTTGTATTATATAAGCTTCTGTAATACGTTCAGTAAATATAACAAAAAACCCTTTTGTCTATATGGTATCAGAGCCGCAATCTGCTCTCACGAGTTTTCTGATCCAATTTTCTTTTAATTAATAGCTTCGTCATCTAATACTGTTATTCAATTAAATGCTCCAACGCATTTTCCAATTAAACTTACTCAGGAGAATTTTCCTGTTTGGAGAAAACAGATCCAATCAACCTTAATTGGTCTTGATTTACTTGATTTTATTGATGGTTCACGGGTTGCACCATCACAATTTCTTTCTGAAAAAGACAAAACAGCCAACCCAGCTTTCGCCTTATGGTTTCGACAAGATCAAATCTTGATCAGTGCTCTTTTAGGAAGTTGTTCCGATACTATTCAACCCTTGATTTCTTCAGCCAATACTGCCAAAGAAGCATGGGATCGGCTTCACCAGAGTTTTGCTAATGTTTCTCGTTCTATAATTTTGTCCTTAAAAACTAAATTAGCACAGAACTCTAAGGGAACCAAACCGATTGCTGTTTTTCTCAATGAGATGAGGGCTATTGCAAATGAGCTTGCTCTTACCCAGAATCCGGTGAGTGATGATGACTTAATTGTTTATATTATCACGCGATTGGGAGATGATTACAGTCCCATAGTTGCTGCGTTAAAAGTTCGTGAAACCCCAATAACCTTTTCTGATCTCTTTGAAAAACTTACTGACCATGAACGATCCTTATAAGAAAAAGATTCCACAACTGTTTCAGCTACGTCACAAGTGATTGCTACTGTCAATTACACTCAACGTTCTAGAGGGCGTTCACAAAATCAGAATGGCAATTATAATCGATCTCCACAAAACTCCAATTATTCTAGAAATCGATGTGGTGGTCGTGGTTCTTACTCTGGTGGTCGAGGTCGAGGTTCTTATCGACCTAATGTGGTATGTCAATTTTGTGAATATACTGGGCATACTACTGCTGAATGTCGCAAATTGGCTCGCTTTCTTAAGGAGAATAATATGTCTTTGAAGACTGATACCTCTCATTCTTCAGCACCGATACCTGCAGTTAATGTTACTTCTACTATGGCTGCTTCTTCTCCACAACAATGGTTGTTTGATAGCGGAGCTTCTCATCATGTTGTGTCGAATCCAGCTTCTTTGCAAAGCTATTCTGACTATGGAGGTCCTGAGGAAGTACAACTTGGTGATGGTAAAACGCTTGCTGTATCACATACTGGTTTTGTGCAAATTCCTGCTTACTCTAAGAATTTATCATTGCCTAATGTGTTATGTGTGCCTAATCTGCGCAAGAATTTGGTTTCAATTGCTAAGTTATGTCGCACTAATCATGTTTCTGTGGAATTTTTTCCATCTTATTTTGTTGTGAAGGATCTGTACACGGGGGCGTCTCTGCTACGGGGAGAGAACATTGATGATATCTACTGTGCAAGTTTTTCCAGAGTTAATTCTCAACGTCCTCAGCTGAATGTTACTACTCGGTGTCTGTCTTTGCTTTCTGAATGGCATCACAAGCTTGGTCATCCCAACAATAAAGTCTTTTTGTTAGTACTTCGAAATATTGGTCTTCAGTCTATGTCTAAATATGTTTCTAGTTTTCATTGTACTTCATGCTCTATGAGCAAGAGTCATAAATTACCGTTTTCTGAGAATTCTCTTGTTAGTAATAAGCCTTTGCAACTTGTTTATTCCGATGTTTGGGGTCCTACACAAAAATCTATTGATGGCTATGAGTATTACGTTACATTTATTGATCACTATTCTAAGTATGTTTGGCTATATCCCATGAAGAAGAAATCTGATACTCATGATTTGTTTATCCACTTTCAAAAATTGGTTGAAATTTATTTCTGTGTTCACTGATAATGGTGGGGAGTATCAAAAGCTTAAGAATCATTTTTTGTCTTGTGGCATTTCACATTATACAACAACTCCACATACGCCAGAGCATTATGGTACTGCTGAACGTCGTCATCGCTCAATAGTTGAAACAGGTCTTGCTATGTTACAATTTTCATCATTACCTTCTAATTATTGGTCTCATGCTTTCTAGGCTGCTGTTTATTTGCTCAATCGGTTGCCTTCGTCCGCTATTTCGTTTCAAACACCTTTCTCTAGATTGTTTGGTATGTCTCATAATTTTAAGAGATTGAAATCTTTTGGTTGTCTTTATTTTCCATGGCTAAGGCCATATAATAATTCTAAACTTCAGTGTCGTTCATTGCCTTGTATTTTTCTTGGATATTCTCCAACTCAATCTGCATACAAATGTTACGATCCAAAGGCTAATCGTTTGTATTTGTCTCGTCATGTTCAATTTGTTGAGCATATTTTTCCATCTGAAACTTGCACTAGTTCTCATCAATTTACAGATTATTTTCGAGATGTTTCTTGTACAGATTCGGCACAACAACAAAATTCATCATCTGTTGCACCAACTACAGTTGCTTCGGTTCCATTGGCAATTTCTATTCCAAGTGATTCTGATTTGTTAGTTTCGAGTACTGGTTCAGAATCTATTACAACATTATCAGCAGAATCTGATCAATCTGCCATGCCATTAATTAGTACTGAGCCTCAACAAGTTGAACCTTTGATGACTGAATCTTCTACTGCTGATTTAGATTTGCCACTATCGATTGTTTCACAAGCTTCAGTTCCAGCTCCTGTACAACAGCAGCAGCGACAAAGGAAGCCTAACTCAAAGTATTTTAATTCTTCTTTTGTTAATCTTACAACTAAATATCCTTTACTGGATACACTCGAACCAAGAACAGTTAAACAAGCTCTGGCAAGTTCACTTTGGCGGCAGGCGATGGATTCAGAGTACAATGCTCTTTTGCAAAATAAAACTTGGGAGTTGGTTCCGAGAGACAAACATCATCTTATTAGTTGCAAATGGGTGTTTCGGATTAAGCGTAACCCGGATGGTACTATTGATAAGTACAAGGCACGTTTGGTTGCCAAAGGATTTCTTCAGGAACCTGGACGTGATTATTTTGAGACATTTAGTCCGGTTACAAAACCGGTTACAATTCGGGTAGTTCTTACTCTTGCAATTTTTAAAGGATGGCAGTTAAGGCAATTGAATGTAAATAATGCCTTTTTACATGGCACACTTTATGAAGATATCTACATGCAGCAACCTCCAGGATATGTGCAACCTGAGTTTTCTGATTATGTTTGCAAACTGAAGAAGTCTCTTTATGGTTTGAAACAGGCTCCACGAGCTTGGTATCTTGAACTTCTTTTTTGCTCAAACTTGGTTTTCGCAAATCAAATGCTGATGCGTCCTTGTTTATTTTTTCCTCCAATGGGATTACTGCATATTTTCTAGTATATGTTGATGATATTGTACTTACAGGTAATAACAATCATTTTCTGAATACCTGTGTACAGAAGCTATCTGCTCAATTCTCTATCAAAGATTTGGGAATATTAAATCATTTTTTGGGGGTTGAAGTGATTTCTACAGCTGCAAGATTATTTCTTTCGCAACATCGACATATTGCTGATTTGTTAGACCGATTTGATATGGCTGGAGCTAAAGAGGTGAATACTCCTATGTCTACAGGAGACAAGTTGATCTTAAATGATGGTTCTAGTTCAACTGATTCCACCGTATATCGCCAAATTGTTGGATCTCTTCAATATTTGGCAATTACACGTCCTGATGTTTCTTTTGCAGTGAATCGGCTGTCACAGTTTATGCATGCACCGATGCAAACTCATCTTCAAGCACTGAAACGTGTTTTGCGATATCTCAAAGGAACCATACATTATGGCTTATTTCTCAATCGAAATTCCACTCATACTCTGTCTGCCTTCTCTGATTCTGATTGGGGTGGTGTCCTTGATAATGGGCAGTCTACAACTGCTTATGTTCTATATCTTGATTCTAATATTATCTCCTGGAAATCTAGTCGGCAAAAGACTGTCTCACGATCTTCTACAGAGGCTGAGTACAAAGCCTTAGCCAATGCTGCAGCAGAGGTATTTTGGGTTCAAAGTTTATTACAAGATTTGGGAGTATCAATATCACAACCACCAGTCCTTCATTGTGATAATCTTGGTGCGATTTACTTCTGCGCCAATCCAATCTATCATACTAGGATGAAGCATCTTGCACTGGATTACCATTTTGTTCGCGAGAAAATTAATGCTGGACAGTTAAGGGTTCTTCACATAAGTTCAAAAGATCAAGTTGCTGATGTGCTTACAAAGGCTTTAGGAAGAACTCAGTTTTGTTACTTTAGAACCAAGATTGGATTCTCCGATGGCGCCTCAATCTTGCGGGGGCGTATTAAGGATAAAAACTAATTATAACAGTTTTATCTATTTGTAACTTGAGTTATAGCTGTATACTTATCTTGTATTTAGTTAGTTGTAGACTTGTATTATATAAGTTTCTGTAATATGTTCAGTAAATATAACAAAAAACCCTTTTCTCTATAGTAATTCTGTACCTACTATTGATCAGATTAAAAGTGCCTTACATTGGAAATTTACTATGAAAGATCTTGGACATTTGAAATATTTTCTTGGTTTAGAAATCGCTAGATCTGCTTCTGGTACTCTTATCAGTCAAAGGAAATTTATTTTTGATGTTTTAGGTGATACTTACATGCTAAGAATGCTTCTATTCCTCTACCCAAAGGTTTGAATCTTGATTCTTCTACTAGTGATTTACTTTCTGAGCGTGATAAATATAGGTGGCTAATTGGCAGATTGCTATACATTAACATTACTAACTTGACATTAGCTTTGCAGTTCATTATCTCAGTCAGTTTATGTCAAGTCCTAGAAAGCTCCATTGGGATGCCGTCGGCCATGTTTTAAGATATCTTAAGACTTATCCAGTTAAGAGATTATTTTTTTCTGCCACGTCCGACTTGTCTAATCTTTTCAGCTTATTGTGATGCAGATTGGGCCACTTGTTCCTTTTCTAGGCAATATGTTACTGGTTTTTGTATTTTTTTTGGAGATTCTCTTATCAACTGGAAAACCAAGAAACAGAAGACAGTTTTTAAATTCTCTGCCGAAGCTGAATATCGAAGCATGAGAGCTGTCGTGTGTCAGCTTTTATGGATTTTATATATATTAAAAGACTTACGAATTAATGTGCAATTTCCTGTTTCTTTGCAGTGTGATAACCAAGAAGCCATTCGGATAGTTAACAACCCCATTTTTCATGAGAGAATCAAGCATCTTAACATAAATTGTCATCTGGTCAGAGAACAACTCCAAAAAGGTTTTATTGCTCCTGTCCACGTGTCATCCTCTTCTCAGCTTACGAATGTCTTCACTAAGCCATTGGCCACTCTACAACACCATTTTTTTATCTCCAAGTTGTATCGGATTGCTTTGCCCCCTAATCCAACTTGAGGGGATGTTAGTATAGAGCTATTATAGTATTTTAGATGTTAGTATAATGTTTTTAGTATATAGAATTCTAGTAGGTTCTAATAAGTTCTTGTATTTTCTAGTTAGTGGTTTATAGATCTAGACTGCCTATATATAGGTAGTCTATATATATTAAAAATTTACCTTAAAGTATACAATACAAAATACATATCTAAATACTTTCATTAAACCAAGATTTAATAATCAAATTTAAAAAATACAATAATTAAACCTTAGATTTCACTAAAATGAAGAGGACTAACTGCAATTTATTCTACAAAGTATTATGAAAGATTAAATAAAAAAAATATTATATATTAAATTGAAATATTATATAATACATTCCTAATAATAGAAAGATAAAAAAAACCTAATATTAATATTAGTTCTCTTTATCCAATATAAAAATATTAAAAATTATATTTCCTTGAAAAAGACCATACAGGTCCTAGAATTATAAGAAATGGAGGCCTTGAGCACATCAGAAGGGATGGTCTTAAAAGCTCAAAAACATATAAAGCTCAAGAAAGAACAAAATCCTAAGACCCATTAAGAAACTTGACCCATGTCCTAATCCGGTAGCAACCACATAATAGAGTCGCTTACTTTCCTTGCAAGCTCTGGTTGCCTTTGTCGACAGAAAAACTGATCACAAAAGGATCCTTCAACAACGTTAGCCTGGGCTAAACAAAACTAATTAAAGAACAAAGGAGATAGACCACATTCAGCCACCCATGTAATCTAAATAAATTAAACTATTCGTAAATTATTGATATTTGACTCGATAAAAATTTAATTGAATTCGATTTGATTTCTAAATAAATTAAATTCGAATTTAACTTTTAGACTCGTTTAGTAAACAAGTCAAATTTGAGTTTTATAGTATTCGATTCGTTAATACTCATAAACTGGACTCATTTTGAAATTAATAAACCGGTTTACAAGTAAACTCGTAAATAGTTTTGTTAAATATGCTGAAATTAATAACATAATAGAACTAAACTAAAAGCATACGTATATTTTTATTAGTCAAATTTAATTTCTTTTTAAAAATTCATCTCTACATTATTTAATTATATTTTTAAAACTTACAAATATTCGAATTATTAAAATTAATGAGCGAATATATATATATATATATATATATATATATATATATATATATATATATTTATTTATTTAATTAAAATTATTTAATTTTATACTTATTAATTTTAAACTAAGATTTATTATATATATAAATAAATTAAATTATTTGTGAACTATTATAAATTAAATTTATTAAAATCTTGACTTATTAATATTACTCATTTGCTAAACGAATTAAATTTGAATTTAATAAAATTCATGTATAAAAGATTTAGTGGTATTAATAAAAAAATAAATTATTTTCCTATAAGTGGTTTAATCTTTCTTTGATTATAAAATATTCTTTTTACGTTAATTTAAAGTGTTTTAGCCCTAGAAAGTACGAAAATGTCCGTAAAACAAATGAAATCTAAATAATATTTTGTGAATAGTTGGGTGAAAATTTCCTATTAATAATACATTTATAACAATAAATTTTAATTTTTAATGTGAATATATAAAATAATAGTTTTTTATTTTAATATCTATAAAATAAATATAATTAAAAATTAATAAAAAAATATTTTTTTAATATGTATGAAAAAATAAAATAGATAAAAATTATAAAATAAAAAAATATATTACATTTATAATGCGAATAAAAGAAAACATAGAACTATTAATGAAAATAAATTTAAATCCGCTCTTCTACTATTTATTATCGAGATTAAATAAGTTTATTCTATTATTTATGAAATAAATCCATAATTTTAAATTTAAAGTTAAATATTTTAGTCAAATATTAATTATTTAATGATAAAATATTATTTCTTGTGATTATTAAATATTAAAACTTATATTCTATTTTTAATTAAAATAAAATAAAATAACAATCAAGAATGATAAGATGTATTTAATCTTAAATCTCAAATGTTGGCCTACTTGACATTAAAAAAAAAATTAAAAATGAAATTATTTGACTCCAATGGTGGATTTAGACTTATTTCCTAATAGCTAAATAGTAATTATGAAGACATTGGAACCACTGTTAATATGAATTTTTTATGGGCATGATTGATTAATTAGCATAATAATTCAAATAACATGTTTATTCAAAATTTTTGTTATTTTATTTGAAATTTATTTAAAATATATTTAATTTATAATAAATCGAGTTAATGGCTAAAAAAACTCTCTACTTTTAATAAAATATAGTAGAAATAGTTTAGAAAGTCCCAACATTTCTCTTTTTCCACTTTAATATATATAGTATAGATTATTAAACTCAATTATGAGAGGATTATATATAAAAATTATAAATATAAATATAATAGTACTCTGAGGCTTAGTCTGGTGGAAAGTACATCCTTCTAGCCTTGTGAGGTCAAAGGTTCGACTCCCCACCCCTATTTCAAAAAAATATATATATATATAAATATAATAATATTTATACGTGTAGATGTAGAATTTATTTAAAAATAGTTATATTTCAATTATTAATTATGATTGGACTTGCACAAAATCACTATATTTAATAGCTATAATAAAAAATTATACTATATGTTTTATATATTTAAGTATACAAAATATAATTTATATTAAAGTTTAACTAAAATATGTAATTATCAAATAACAGTATTTTAAAACATACAAAAATAATAAATTAAAATTCATTTGAATTCTTTTTTTATATATATGTAATCTATTAAATAATTATTTTATTAATAAATCTAACAAATTAAAAGATTGTATGCAATTTAAATAAGAAAGTTGTTAAAATTGATAAATATATATAATTACATAATATAATCTAATAATAGAAAAGATATTGTAGTAATAAAATAAATTTAATAAATTATATTAAACTATAATTAATAGTTTATGATGTTAAATAAATTGATGGATATTTATTTATAATTTTTTTTAAATTAAAAAAAAAAAACTAGTGGGCGCTATTGGGGTATAGCTCTTAAGCCTCAATAGAGCTGCAACTCTCATTATGAGAGAGTGAGTATCTTTTTTTATTGATAATACAAATCCTCTCATGCAGGTCTATCTCTCACGTCGAGTAAAACAATTCTCTCCGGTTAGTCAATTTTAATTTCACTTTTATTTATTAATTTAAAGTATGATATTTAATTATTTAAAATAATTATTATTATATAAAATTTATATATAATATCTGTTTATTTTATAATTTTAATACAATACTTGTTAGCAATATAATATAAATTTTATGTGATATATTTATACAAATCGTTGAGTTTTAATCTTTTTTATAAAATATTCTATATATAATTAGACTATATGTTAGTAGATAATATAAATATTTTGAATAGGTTTAGTAAATAAATCTATAAGAATTTAAATGAATATAAAAAATTTAAATCACCTATAATTTAGTAATTTATTGATAATATTATTATATAAATAAATTTAAAAAATTATAATTGTACGATAGATAAAAAAAAAAAAAACAACGATAACAGAAAGTCGAACAAAAAAAAAGAGATTTTCACAAATTACAATCTCACAATAAAGAAAGTGATGAACATCAATGCAAAGTAAAGAAATAAATGATACAATGGTTATGCAGAGCATAATTAGAATCATATGAAGAAAACGATAAACTATTATATTTTAAAGTATATATATATATATATATATATATTATACAAATATTAAATTAATATGCAAATAGCACACCAAAATTTAATAAAAAAAAATTTTTTCAGGATAATTATTATATCATTATATATGTTCACCAATTCACAAATTAAAAGTTGTCACTCTGTGTATATATTGATGTGCTACGAGGTTTGAATATGAGATACCAACATTTTGCTGCCAAAATGGTAAAGTCAAACTTGATGATAAGAATCTCTGATTTGCTAGGTTTATTCACCGTAACAAGTGAAGCAATGGAATTTAGGAAATATATTAGGTTATATAATAATATCTTTGCATTCACATCTTTTGGAGTGACTTTAGTCAAGAAACTTGCATATGGTAGAAGGGGTGTCTACACTTTTCGTGCACAATGATAAATATATCATGATTTTCCTAATCTACTACCAAAAGATGATAATTCACGCTACTTTCAATGGTACTTTTATGACAACAATAATGAGCTACAAAATAAAATGAGAAACGTTATAAATGGGCAATTAAATGAAAATACCATGAAAAAACTCATGAAAGTCCTTGAAGATAATCCTTATGCACAATTCTTCAGATCATTGAATGATGTTTGTCTACAATGAGAACTTAGCAATCAAGATAGTAGCAATTGTAAAGTCAGATCAACGTGTGTACAATACACCAACAACAGATGAAATTGGAGCCATTTGGATAGAAGGTAATAATCTTAATGGTCCATTAGAAAGAGAAATTATTGTTATGCCCATTTAAGACAAAGTATAAAGTTAAGCATTACTTTGGTTGTTATGATCCATTACAGTATCCAATACTTATTTCTAGAGGAAAAATAGATGGAATCAAAATATTGAGAAACAAACTCAAACATTAGAGAAAGAGCTAGACACAGTGATGGCAGTGAATACAAGCTCCGTTAACCAAAATATTTACATCAGTTGTTGATGTCATAGAAAGTGAGGATAAATGTAATAAACAAAAAATACAATGTATCTTCAATATATATACTTGTATATTTTTTCGATATAATATTAGCAAATAATTAATGTAACGACCCGAAAATCGGACCGCTACCGGCGCTAGGATCCGGGTCGGCTTAAGGCCGCCACGACCCGTAGCAAGCCTGACATACAACCTGAAAACCTGTTTAATCCCATACATGATCAACAATATACATAAAAATTTGAAACTTTTCTTCAAACATCCAACTCAACCTAAACATACATGTACACGATCATAATCGTGATCCCTCTGTGGGATCTCATCAATACCCCAACGGGCGATACAACATGAGATGAGTTGGGTTTCATGAACATTATAAAACATTTTTGATCATGTAATAAAAGGGATACCTCATACACAATGTCAAGCACAATATCTAATCCTCAATATCAATACATGACTGAAACTGTACTTTTACATAACATTAATACATTTATCATGTCCACCCTAACTATTACATACACGTGACTTCATTACTCTTGTAAACCTCCTGG
This sequence comes from Manihot esculenta, assembly GCF_001659605.2. NCBI lineage: Eukaryota > Viridiplantae > Streptophyta > Magnoliopsida > Malpighiales > Euphorbiaceae > Manihot > Manihot esculenta. The sequence continues at coordinate 5,687,622 of NC_035163.2, forward strand.
TCTACCTTGTACCTGCAAACCTGGGGAAGTTGGGAGAGGGGTGAGCTACTAGAGCCCAGTGAGCAGAATAATAAAAACATTTAAATCATATGGATCATGGAATGCATCACATCACAGCTAATCACATCAAGGATGAACTTGTCACCAATAGCCCTCTACATGGTCCAACTGTGCCAGAACGTAGAATGGGTCCTGGTCTTTCCCTTACATATCATAACATAACAGTGTCCAACTGTGCCAGAACGTAGAATGGGTCCTGGTCTTTCTCTTACATAGTGCCAGCGAACATAGAATGGGTCCCACTGGTCTTACTTTCCGTACCGTACATATCACATCGTCATATCATAGATCGAGGGCTATGGATCATCCAACATTCATCCACATCAACATAAAAATATGCAATGCAACATATTCGTGAATTCTAATGCAAGCAACCTAATTCATCACATGGCATTCATGATGCGTGAAACATGCTAAAAAGTTCATTCTTTGCTTTAAAACATAATAAGTTATTCCACTCACCTCTGGATAGCTCTGACCAGACACTGGGGCAACAGACTCACTGCTGGGGTCCTCGGTTCCTCGGGTCCGAACCTACACAGGTGGACTCAAATGAGGGACCAAACATACATGAACATAACTCTAAACTATTCCCCAAAAACCCCCTAAAACATCATGGAATAAACATAGAAAAACATGCAAGAAAGGGCTGGACAGGGCACTTTCGGCGGTAGGTTCGGCGGCCGAAAGTCCCTCCAGAACCGAAAGTCAGGCAGGTTCGGCGGCACCTTCGGCGGCCGAAACTCCCAGACAGAGGCGAAACTCATGCATGTTCGGTGGCACCTTCGGCGGCCGAAAGTGCTAGACAGAGACGAAAGTCTCCTTTCGGGGGCAAGCTTCGGCAGCCGAAGGCTGCCTCCACAAGCATGTTCGGCGGCCGAAAGTTCCTTCGGCTGCCGAACCTGGTTTCTCCCAGAATGGCAGAAACTCAGCTCCCCTATGCATTTGTGCCTCCAAAACTAACCATTCATGCATAAACCTATTCTACAACATTCCCAAGCATTCACAAGCAAACATACAAGTTCCTAGGGGCATCAAACCATCAAAAACCCCAACTACAACACACAAGCAACTCACATTGCTCAAAAATCACACCAAAAACCCATAAACATAACTATGACCTAAACATGCATTCTACCCCCATAGATCCACTTAAAACTTGCTTAAAACATGAAATGAGCTCAAGATCGGCTCTTACCTCGTGGAGATCGAGAGAGACGACCTAAACTCGGAGAGGGGAGGGGTTGAGTTCCCTTGAACCTCAAAACTCCAAAACTTTGCTCAAAGCTTGAAAATCTTCAAAACAAGATGAAAACTAGTGAAAAACTCGAAAGATCTGAAGGAAAAGACTCAAGATCGGTGAGGGGTGGCAGAGAACTCACCTTGGCCGGAAATGGGGAAAAAGCTCGCCCGTTTTCGGCTAAGGGACCCTTTTATAGTGGCTGGCCAGGCCACGTTCGGGGGCCGAACGTGCCTCCGCATGCATGCCATGTTCGGCGGCCGAACTTGAGGTTCAGCGGCCGAACCTGGACTTCCCTCACTCATGCTTTCGGGGGCCTAAAGGCGCTCCCGAAGGCATGCATGTTCGGCGGCCGAACTTGAGGTTCGGCGGCCGAACCTGAGTTTTCCTTCAAGGTTGTTTTCATGCAAAAACTCATTTCCATTTTACTTAAAACCATGAAATACCTTAAAACATTTTATGAAAACATGTTTCTACCCTACTAGAGGCTTCCGACATCCGAGATTCCACCGGACGGTAGGAATTCCGATACCGGAGTCTAGCCGGGTATTACAATTAATACTAACAAATTGAATTATATTTTGATTTCAGTTGTTAGAAGAGGAGGACCGAAAAATGTATCATGTGGAGAGTATTATTATTATAAGCTGCAGATCAAAGAAATTGAGGAATCAATATTTTTAATGACTGGATGTGTATTTCAATAATTCGTTGTATATATGTACATAAAACTAGAAACAATAAGACTTTATTATTTTAGGACACAACAATCAATATTAGGTCAAAATTATATCAAGGAATAGTGGATAGTGTTAGATTAGAAGACATAAGGGGAAAGAAAGTTGGTAGAGGAAGCATATTGCTCACATCATTTATTGGAGGCCCAAGAGATATGCATAAACGATATATTGATGCAATAGATCTTGTGTAACAACATAATAAGGCTAATCTTTTCATTACTATAACGTGCAATCCAAAATAGGAATAAATAAAGTATGAGTTAAGATCATCACAAGTACCTCAAAACATATATGACTTGACTTTTATAGTATTTCAAGCAAAACTCCAGGACTTAAAAGACCAATTATACAAGAAGAAATTTTTTGAAAAAGTTGCGGTACATGTACATGAAATCGAATTTCAAAAGAGAGGATTACCACGTGCACATATGCTAGTCATATTTCAACTAGGCTACAAGCTAATAAATCCAAATGACTGTGATAAATATGTTAGTACAGAGATACCGGATGAGAACAAATACCCAGAATTGCTAGAGATGGTTGCAAAACATATGATGCACGGGCCATCTGGAGAGTAAAATCCAAATTATCTTTGTATGATTGATAGAAGACGTAAGTTCCATTATTTTAGACCATTTACTTTAAAAACAATACAAGAAAAAGATAGATATCGTATATACAGAAGACCAAACAATAGGCGAAAGGTATGTTATTTATTCAATAGTTCAACATAATAATTTTTTGTTTAACATAATTATTTAATTTATTCATTTATTCATATGCTAATGATATATTCAATAAATATTATTATTTAAATTGATAAAAAAATGTACTATGTTGATATATTGTTAATGGTAAAATACAATATAGTCCCTATATTTAAGTGAATTCCTCGCTTTAGTTTTTAAAGTTTAAAAACACACATATTTAGTCCTCAACATTTGAATTAACCTATAGTTTAATCTCTGCCATTAGATTTACAGATAAAATGCTGCTAATTTTAGAAAAAAAAAGTTAAATACATTTAATTATATATTATAAATTAATTCCTAAATATTATAAATTAATTCCTAAATATTATACTTATTTGTAAATAACTATATTTTTATAAATTAGTTCCTAAATATTTCAATTATTTATGACTAAGCCCTTATAATTTAAAAATTGATTTCTAAAATATTTTTGTTGTTTATAAATAATTTTAAAAATATTTTTAAATTGATCCCTAAATATTATTATTAATTTATAAAAATATTAGTTTATAAATAATTATAATATTAGTGCATTAATTTTAAAAAATATAACAACTTATTTGTAAATAAGTATAATACTTAAGGACCAATTTGTAAATTTATGTGTGCTTACTCATATATAATCATTATAATAGGAATAAATTAGTAAAAGTATTAAAGTGAATTGTAAAAAATATAAAAATATAAATTAAGGGACTAAACTGTAACTTTTACTAAATTTAGTTGATTCTTTTGCATTAAAAATATAATAAATGGAATTTTAGTCATTTTTATACAATTAACTGTAATTTTAATTGTAAATCTAATGGTAATTTGTAGGTTTATTTAAATGTTAAGAACTCAATAGGTGGATTTTAAAAACACAGACTACAATAAACAATTCACTAAACTATAAAAACACAATTGTAAATTATCCTATTAATAACTATACAATGCAAAAATTTTAAAAGTATATATAAAAAATAAATTATAACATCGACCGTAATAATGCATGTATCAATAGGACGAAAGAAACTAGATAACAAATGGGCTGGTCCTTACAATCCATATCTCTTAATAAGATACAACTCCCACATAAATATTGAGATATATGCTGGCTTGAAGGGAGTTAAATATTTGTATAAGTACATCCATAATGGATATGATAGGATCTCAGTTTACATATCCCATAAATATGAACCAATAGATGAAATACAACAATTTCAAGATGCAAGATGGGTGTCAACTCAAGAAGCCATGTAGAGAATATTTAAATTTGAGCTCAATGAAATAAACCCTCAAGTTCTAAATCTACAGTTACACTCATCAAATTAGCAAATGGTATCATTTTAGAAAAATCAGAGCCTTAAGCATGTTATGTAATGGGATCATGTATCAAGAATGACGTTAATAGAGTTCTTAAGGATATGCTCACTCGATGAAGGAGAAAGAGGACTATTGTACAAGAAATTTCCAGAATATTATGTATGGAATAAATCAATAAAATTATGGTCCAAACGGAAATCAAGGCAAGTAATCGGTCGTGTAAATGCAATGGATCTGATAGAGAGTGAAAGATACTGCTTTAGACTGCGTTTAAGTCATATAAGAGGTCCAAAGTCATTTGACGATCTATTAACAGTAGAAAATATTCAATGCTCAATATTTAAAGAGTAAGTTATTAGAAAAGGACTACTTGAACCAGATAATAGCGCATCTGAATGTATGAGTGAAGTAGTCACATTCCAGATGCTATAGGAATTGAGGAGATTATTTACAATTGTATTAGTATATTGTGAGTCTGCTAATGTGAGGGGATTATGGGATGATTACTTTGATGCCATATATAAGGATTTTAATAGAATGCATCAAAACTCAATGCAGAAACAAATTTCTTTGACATTGAAAAGTATAAACTATCATTTACAGAGCATGGAAAAAGATATAAAGGATTATGATTTGCCAAATATATAAATGGCAAAAGATATAAAGGATTATGATTTGCCAAATATAGAAGAAGATCAAACACATTAATCAATCAAAAACTCATGAGAAATAACAGATGAGATGGCTGTAGATATTAATGCAATACAAAAATTAAATATTGAGCAACTCCATGCATATAGAATCATATTGCGAATGGTAGAGTTAAACACTAGCAGAGTCTTTTTTGTGGATGGATTTGGAGGGACAGGAAAGATATTTTTATATCGTGTATTACTCACATATGTAAGATCTATGGGAATGATAACTCTTGCCACAACATCAGGGATAGCAGTGTCCACTATGCTTGGAGAAAGAACTGCACAATCCCGATTTAGTATACCACTAAGCCCAATAGAGTCGAGCATGTGTGGTATATCCAAGCAAAGTGGATAACAGAATTATATGGGATGAAGCACCGATGGCAAAAAGACTAGCAATAAAAACAGTTGATAGAAGCTTGAGAGATATAAATAAACCTAAAGCTTCGAGACAAGAAAATATTATATCTTCGAGAATTATCCATTATATCAGGCAGGATTACCGGTGGTACCTAAAGCTTCGAGACAAGAAAATATTAGTGCAAGTCTCGTGAAATCTTATTTATGGAGTAAAATGGAGGTGCTAAAATTAACGACCAATATAAGGGCTATAACATATCAATATTTTGGAGAATTCATACTCAGAGTTGGTAATGGAAAAGAGCTAGTAACAAAAGAAGGCAATATAAGAATACCTAAAGAGATGGTAGTGAAATATGAAAATGAAAATAACTGTGAAGAAGCATTAATTGATGCAATATATCAATCATTGGAGGCAAATGCTAGATTGGCATAGTATATAATAAATCGTGCAATCCTGCCAACAAAATATGAATATATAGATAGCCTTATGTTAGGTAGAAATCTTAACTCAGAATATTGTGAGAATAGAAAATAGGAAGAGAGACAGAAGAACAAGAACAGAGAGGAGATAAGAAAATGAGAGAGAGAGAGAGAAAGAATGAAGAAGGAGAGAATTATTAATGACTCTTCAAGAAATCTTCATGCCTCTGTACATAGTTTGAACCCCTTTTTATACAAGATTTCTCTCCTAAAATAACTGCTCTAACTACTTCAGTAGTTATAACCATCTCTAATAACTTTTCCCTCCAATTACAGTGCTTATCTAGCCCTATTCTTATACCTTTTCCTCTGATACGTAATAATACCCCCTCCATTAAGGCATTCTTGTCCCCAAGGATGCTGAAACTCAAGGAATTGAGCTTGGATGAAGGCCCTGTCTTCCTACGTGGCTTCCTCGGCAGTGAGATTGGTCCATTGAATTAGGTCCTAATTAACAAATTGACCATATCTTTCAATAGTCCTTGTCTTGAGTACAACAACAGGAGCCACCAGTACTTCTTCCTCCACCATTGTAGGTAATTGAGTTTGAGGTACTGCGGTATCTCCCAATTTCTTCTTGAGTAATGATACATGGAATACAGGGTGTATGGAAGTGTTTTCCAGCAATTGAAGCTGGTATGATACTTTTCCCACTCTTTTCAACATCTGGTAAGGCCTATAGTACATGGCAGCCAACTTTAAATTCTTTCTTAGTGCCAAGGAGGTTTGCCTATACGATTGCAGTTTGAGGTATACCCAATCTCCTTCTTGGAATTCCCTTTCACTTCTTCTCTTATCAGCTTGTTGTTTCATTCTATTCCTGGCCTGCTCCAAGTTGGACTTAAGCAGATCATGTATATGCTGCCTTTGAGTAAAGAACTCAGCTATTGCTTGCACTGGAGATTCTGCTGGTAGGACAGCTGGCAGAACAGGAGGATAATATCCATATAAAGCCTCAAATGGTGTCATTCTGATGGCACTATGATAGGAAGAATTATACCACAATTCTGTCATAGGTACCCACTTAATCCAATGCTTAGGTTGCTGATGACACATGCACCTCAAATATGCTTTTACGCACTGGTTTAGTCTCTCTATTTGGTCATTTGTTTGAGGGTGGTAGGCACTGCTATAAGTTAATGAAGTGCCTAAGCCCTTGAAAAATTCCCTCCAAAAGAGACTTGTAAAAACTTTATCTCTATCAGATACTATGGACAATAGGGCTCCATGCAACTTATAAATGTTATCCAGAAAAACCTGGGCTATTGTGGCAGCCGTGAATGGGTGGACAGAGCAAGGAAGTGGGCATACTTGGTATATCTGCAGACTACTACCATTAACGTATCCTTGCCACTAGATTTAGGGAGTTTTTCTATGAAGTCCATTGTGAGATGCTGCCAACTTTGATTGGGAATTGGTAAGGGCTGTAAAAGTCCAAGGCTGGCTATTGTTTCTCCTTTACATTGAGCACAAATTGCACACTGCTGCACCCATTTTAATACTGTTGAGTGCATGCCAGGCCGAAAGAAGTGCCTCTGAAGCCTCATATAAGTGTTATTAATGCCTGAATGCCCCTCAAAAATATTATTATGATATTGATCCACCAGCATCTGCCTCAGTTTCCCTGTACTTCCCACATACAGCTTCCCTGCATGGTACAACAATCCTTACTTCAATTAGTACTTATCATGGGATTTAGGATCTAGGGAAAGTTATGTTATCAACTCAGTAGCCTTAGCATCTTTGTCATAGCTAAGGAGCGGCTGTGATTTCCATATTTGCACTATCACCGAATGCATGGCATATATTCCATCCTCAGGGTTATGTCCTCTTCTTGATAGGGCATCTGCAGCTTTGTTCTCAACCCCCTTCCTATAAAGTATCTTATAATCTAATCCCAACAACTTAGAGATACCTTTTTGCTGTAAACTAGTATAGAGTCTTTGCTCAAGGAGATGCTTAATACTTTCATGATCGGTCTTGATAAAAAAATTTCCTTGCTCTAAGTAGTGCCTCCATTTAGAGATAACATATGTAATGGCCAATAGTTCTTTTTCATACACAGAAAGAGCTTGCATTCTAGGGCCAAAAGCCTTGGAAATGTATGCAAGTGGATGGCCATTTCGTTGGATGACAGCTCCCATGCCATTGTTGCTTGCATCTGTCTCTATAACAAAGGACTGTGCGAAATCTGGAAGTGACAGCACTGGGGCTGAAGCCATAGTTGTTCTCAGGTTTTCAAATGCTTCTTGGGCTAAGGTGGACCATTTGAACGCGTCCTTCCTTAGTAATTCAGTCAAGGGTTTGCATATAACACCATAACCCTTTACAAATTTTCTGTAGTACCCCGTAAGCCCCAAAAAGCTTCTAAGTTCTTTGACAGACTTTGGTGGAGGCCAAGAGATCATGGCTTCAATCTTTGCCGGATCAATAACTACTCCTTCCCCTGAAATAATGTGCCCAAAATATTCCACTTTATTCTGCTCAAAAGAGCATTTAGACATCTTTCCAAACAATTGTTGTTTCTGTAGAACTTGGAACACAACCTCCAAATGTTGCATATGGGATTCCATATCAGAGCTATAAATCAATATATCGTCAAAAGATACTAACACAAACTTCCTCATAAATCTTTGAAATATGTGATTCATCAGGCCTTGAAAGGTAGTCGGTGCATTTGTAAGCCCAAAGGGCATTACTGTGAATTCATAGTGACCATGGTGAGTTTTGAAAGCAGTCTTAGGGATGTCCTCCTTCCTCATTCTTATTTGATGATATCCAGCCCTTAAATCAATTTTAGAAAACACCCTAGCGCCATGTAACTCATCTAATAAGTTGTCAATCATAGGGATCAAAATTTTATTTTTAACAGTGTTATCATTCAGCCTTCTATAATCAATGCAAAATCTCCAAGTGCCATCCTTCTTTTTGACTAACAGCACTGGGGGAGAGTAAGGGCTGGAACTTGGTTGGATTATCTTAGAGGCTAGCATTTCATTCACCAGTTTTTCTATTTCTATTTTCTGGTAATGGGGGTATCTATAAGGCCTAACATTGATAGGCTTTGTATTAGGCAGCAATGGTATTGAGTGATTGTGTGATCTCTAGGGCGGTAGGGACTGAGGTTCTTCAAACACAAATACTATATTTGTGCAGCAACTGTTGTAAGCGTGGATGAAGGTTACCTTTGGAGGTAGAGCATACTGTAGGGTAATTTGCATGGTCTGATTACTGTGACTTCACCCAAAAAATTGGAGATTGAAAATCCAGCCCTTGCTTGTGAAAAAGCTTGTCAAAACTGCTGCATTCCCGAACTTCACCAGCATTAGAATCCTCTTTAACCCCTTTTAAAGTAACTCTTCTCCCTCCTTTTTGAAATGATATTTGTAGCCCTTCAAAATCAAATAATATTGGATTGACACTCTTTATCCAATCTACCCCCAATATCATGTCAAAACCCCCCAAATCCAATATTCTCATAGGAAAAGAGAATAATTGTTGTTGTGCTTGCCATTGAAATTCAGGACACATAGTGGAACTCATTATTTGCCTCCCATCAGCAACCTTAACCACAGCAGGAGGAATTTGTACTAGAGGAATCTTTAATTCTTAGGCAACCCTTTTATCAAAGAAAGTATTAGTGCTTCCACTATCCACTAAAATCATTAATTGTCTATCCTTATACCTTCCAAGGACTTTAATGGTGTCCTCTCCCTGGCTACCTTCAATGGCATGGACAGACAATGTCATTTCAGCTTCTGCCTGTCCCATTTCTAGTACTTCTTCTATTAACCCTTCCTCCATGTACTCATCACTACTTTCCTTACCTTGCTCTTCTATTCGCAATGCCATGACCGCTTTAGCCTTGCATTGGTGCCCTGGAAAAAAATTATCCCCATATCTATAGCAAGGTCTTGAGGGCTTGGTAGTGTTTACAAGATTCGTATTGCTTGGTTTGGTGGAGGTTTGGTTTACGGAGTTAGTACTAGTTGTGGAGTAAGGTTTAGTAGGGACATTTGAGGCACTTTTGGAGATTGTGCTCTCATTTGGGGGTTTGGTGGTATAGAGAAAATTATGGTGTAGCTAAGCAGTTTTATAAGTCAACGATTGAGGGTTAATGGTATTGGGATTGGAAGTATTTTCATAGAAGGAGAATGTGGGTTTCGAGGCTAAGGTGCAGCAGCTGCTCTTGCAACCTTGCAATCTCAAATGCATGAGCAAGATTGTTAGGTCTCAACATTCTTACCATAGGTCTGATTTCATCCCTAAGACCTCCAATGAATCCTGATAAGAAGTAATTTTCCTCCAAAGCAGGTGCAAATCTTTCCATCCTCACCCTTATTGTAATACCCGGCTAGATTCTGGCATCAGAATCCCTGCCTTCCGGCGGAATCTCCATTGGAATCTGGAATTTTTGAAGATGCCAGAGGCTTCTAGAGGGGTAAAATGTGTTTTCTAAAATGTTTTTACTGATTTTATGGTTTTAAATGGAAAAGAATTGAGTTTTGAAAAAAGAAAAGACCAAGGAGGTGTTTGCCAGGTTCGGCCGCCGAAAGTGAAGTTCGGCCGCCGAACATGGAAAGGCTTCAGGAGCGCCTTTGGCCTCCGAAAGTCTTGTTTGAACGAGCCAAGGTTCGGCCGCCGAAAGTCAAGTTCGGCCGCCGAACATGCATGAGTTTAGGGGGCACGTTAGGCTGCCGAAGGTCTCTGACCAGGCCACCTATAAAGGGCTCTCAGATCGGAAATGGGCGAGTTTTCTCCCCATTCTCGAGCTCAGGTGAGTTTTTGTCCTCCCTTGGCCATTTTTCATGTTTTTCTCCATCTCCTTCATGTTTTCATGAGTTTTATGGCTGTTTTGAAGAGTTTTCAAGCTTAGATCAAGTTTTGGGAACTTGGAGACCCAAGGAGTTGGTTTCTCCCATCTCCAAGTTAGAGCTCGCACAAACCCTCGATCTTCAAGAGGTAAGTGTGGATCTATGCTTCCTTTACGTTTCATGAAGTTTTAAGTAAGTTTAATGGTGTTTTAATGGGTAGATATGCATGTTAGGCTTCATGGGGTTTTTATGTAAATGTATGTTTATATGATGCTATGTTGAATGTTTACGCTAGGTTATGCATGTGGGAGAGGGTATGCATGATTGGGAAAGAGCAAGTGAGGTTATGGGTTGTTTTGATGGTTTTGGCCTATGTGGGTCATAAGCTATCTATGTATGTTTTGATGTTGTTTTTGGAGTTTAATCAAGCTTTTAAGCTCCTTTGTGCATGGTTTAAGGGTTATGCATGTTTTGGTAAAGTTGGGTGCTTGTTTTGGGGGTGTTTGGAAGGTTTGGGAGGCTTGAATGCATGAGAAGCTGAGTTCTGCCCTTCTGGGAAGAACTCAGGTTCGGCCGCCGAAGGTGGTTTCGGCCGCCGAACCTGCCTTTGGATGCATGGATTGGCCGCCTAACCTTGCCCCCGAAAGCTGAGTTTTGGCTTGAAAGCAGACTTTCGGCCGCCGAAGGAAGGATTCGGCCGTCGAAAGTGCCTGACTTTCGTCTCTGGAGTGGGACTTTCGGCCGCCGAAAGTGCCCGAGTTTCGTCTCTGGAGAGAGGGTTCGGCCGCCGAAGGTGCCGCCGAAAGTGCCCTGTCCAGCCTTTTCAAGGTTGTTTTCTATGCGTGTTTAAGTGATGTTTTAAGGGGTTTTTGGGTAGTTGTTTATGAGTTGTTTAGAATGTGTTTGGCACCTCATTCGAGTCCACCTGTGTAGGATCGGACCCGAGGGACCGAGGAGGCCATCAGTGTTAGCAGTTGCAGAGTCAGTTCAGCGTCTGCTAGAGGTGAGTAGAACTAAACTTAACCTTTATTTTATGAAATCAAATGCCTAAAGCATGCTCATGCATCATGTTTATATGTAATAGGTTGACTGCATTAGAAATCACGAATATGTTGCATTGCATTATTAGTGTTGATGGGATGGACCAAGGACGACCCCACTAGCCCTATGGAGAAGACCTGGCTGGACCAGGCATTACGAAGTCCTGTGGTGCCCTCTATGGTGGCCGGGCAAATAGCTTAGGGATGTTTTGGGGTTGGGTCCAATCCGTGATATGATTTGTTTGTGCTGTGACGCATTTCATGAAAGCATGTAATTAATGAACTGTTTTCTTTGTTTCTACTCATTGGGCTTTTTAGCTCACCCCTCTCCCCTAACCCCAGTGTTGCAGGTTTGAGGAAGATCAAGAAGTCTCAAGAGTTAAGGTTTTGCTTATGTAATAGTATTAGCTTAGTACTTTTAGTGTGGACATGTGATGTAATTTGAGATAAGGTTATGTAATGTAAAGTATAGTAGAGTTATGTTTATGGATTAGTACTGTGCTTGGCCCTGAGACTTGGTTAGCCCTTGTTTAATACATGATGTATGTTTTGGTTTAATGTGGAGTTGAGTTTGAACTAATCTTGTGGCATGTGTTGTGTACCACGCTAGGTAAAGGGATGAGGACCCTAGAGGAGGTCTTATGTTTGTGGTTTGATGCATGCACAGGTTAGGTTCTAGTTCTTTGGATGTAATCCCAGCTTGATGTATGTTATGTTGACCCAGCTAGAGTTTTGATGAGGGCTCTAGTAGGGGGGTTTTCTTTA